>NC_136498.1:101210517-101325517 GCF_053919585.1 Euprymna scolopes
CCCGCCGATGCTTGCACGATTTTTACGTAAAGCATTATTGGATACAATGTTGTAACGAATGCATAAGTGTTTAAATAGTACTCATCTGATAGCTAAATATTTTGGATTCGGTCTTAGCTTATGCCACCCAAACTATTGTTATTTTTAATCTTTTGAAATCACTACTGTATAGTGGCTATTATATCATAATCATCAGCGAATTAACAGTAAATTTTATGACTGTTATATACATATTTATACACACACAGATATATATATATATATATATGGCAAAAATTGTAATTAGAAAAACCTGAAGATAGTACTCAATACTATTGCAAAGCAAATATGCGTTTCACTTTTTATTACCGTTTTATCTGTCCAGTTACATATGTTTCCGTTGCCAGACCATATTTACGATCTTTCAGCTTCGTCAGACCTTACAGAAATGGCTATTATTTGGAAGAACGATTTTGAAAGAAATACGAGAGAAAGAAAAAAAAGAAAAAAAGAAAAAAGAAAGAAGGGAAGAGAAAATAAGGAGTGCGTAGATCGATAATACTTAAGTTATGAAGTCTAAAATACATTAGATTGTAGTGTGTGGGGGGTTAGTAAATTCAGCTAAGCCTGGGTGAAAATATAGAGATATAGGGAGGCGGAGAGGGGGATAAAGAGAGGAAGGGGGATTTCAATTTTGGATTTTAAGATTTAGCCGTTTTTATTAAGATCGTTTAGCTATACACTGGATTATATGGATTGATGTGAGGGAGAGAGAAAGAGGGGAGAGAGAAAGGTAGTGTTCGTGTCAAATGCGTTTAGAAAGGGTTCATTCTCGAACGCTTGCAGTGGCCACGGTAAGTCCAAACGTACATTCGACAATGAATTGTTTTAGGCAGTTAAGAGTGAATACACATGCCAATACATATTCTTACCAAATCGGACATTAGAGTATTGCACTTCCCCATATTTGAAGGAACGCATGCCAAGCATTACCACCATGGCAAATTAAAAATAAGAAAAAAAAACTGTATTTCCTTAATTGACAAAATTTAATTTTAAAACGATTGATAATCGAAATAAAAGGATGATGTAGGAACAGAATACTTAACCTAACAACACGCGATTTTATGAAAGAAGTTCTACAAAATGTAGTTGCTACTTTTAATACCATTTTTAACATGTAAGAAACGGGAGAGTTGTGCATAGTTGTACTTATATTATAAGTATTTGATTGGTCAATATCAGATATATCTAGTAGATTAGGTTATTTTACTGTAAAAAGAATAAAGTACAGATGATAATACTACTAGTAAAAGAATAAAGTACAGATGATAATACTACAAGTAAAAGAATAAAGTACAGATGATAATACTACTAGTAAAAAGAATGAAGTACAGATGATAATACTACTAGTAAAAAGAATGAAGTACAGATGATAATACTACTAGTAAAAAGAATACAGTACAGATGATACTACTACTAGTAAAAAGAATACAGTACATATGATAATACTACTAGTAAAAAAATAAAGTACAGATGATAATACTACTAGTAAAAAGAATAAAGTACAGATGATAATACTACTAGTAAAAGAATAAAGTACAGATGATAATACTACTAGTAAAAAGAATAAAGTACAGATGATAATACTACTAGTAAAAAGAATAAAGTACAGATGATAATACTACTAGTAAAAAGAATAACGTACAGATGATAATACTACTAGTAAAAAGAATAAAGTGAAGATGATAATACTACTAGTAAAAGAATAAAGTACAGATGATAATACTACTAGTAAAAAGAATAAAGTACAGATGATAATACTACTAGTAAAAAGAATAAAGTACAGATGATAATACTACTAGTAAAAAGAATAACGTACAGATGATAATACTACTAGTAAAAAGAATAAAGTACAGATGATAATACTACTAGTAAAAGAATAAAGTACAGATGATAATACTACTAGTAAAAAGAATAAAGTACAGATGACAATACTACTAGTAAAAAGAATAAAGTACAAATGATAATAATAGTAATACTACTAATAATAATGAACACTTTTTTACATTAACGCACTCAACTAAAACACACCAAAAGGGAGTTTTTTGTGTTTTTTTTTTTAGCTGAGTACGTATTAACACCTTGAAAACTTAGCGAAAAGAAGAAGTAATCATTTTAGAATTTAGAGTGGGATATACGTTTTGTACGTAAATTTTACATAAAACGATAATTTTCGGGCTATTCTACTGTTTAAATGATGTTATAATTTTACCACTTGTTTTATCTGGTAAGGTCGTAAATCGCTCAAATAAATGTACTGTCCGAACTCATAAAAATATAAAAATCACAGAATTTATCTGCCAGAGAAAAATAACAATTGTTAGTTAATCCAGAACCCCAACTTCCAGCATAGACCACCAATGACCAGGTCTCCTTCTCTAACATCAGGGGATCTTCGTTCGAACCTTCCAGAGGTTGAAATCCAATTACAGGAGACCAAACAAGACTTATTGTTCTTGTATGAAACTGGAATAGGACCTACCGTTTCCCTAGATTAGTTCGCGATTATCGGATATACCAATCTGACATCCAAATGTGACCTCCAAAATCTTCATAGGAATGGAATATGTTCCTAGATTAGAATTAGCTTTCCATATGGTAGAGACATCTCCAGAGAAGATCCAAATTTGCCCTACATATGCTTCAGAGTAGTCTTTGCTCATAGCACAGCATTCACAGTTGCCCTCTATCGACTCCATAACAGCGGAGTTTCTATCATTGAGAGTATTTTTAAAAAAATGACCATATTTTGTCTACCTATCTATCGGCTAGCATTCACGTCTGCGAAGACTTCAATGTAGAATGGCTAGTCCACTCAAACCATACTGATGATGAGAGGAGGTACTGTCATAGTTTCTCGATTGCCTATGACCTCATGCAACTTTTTCACGAACCCACCCGTGTGCCCGATTGCGACAGACAATATGCAAGTCTCCTTGACCTGTTTCTTACAACTTGCCTAGACATGTGCTCATCCTTCGTTCTGTCTCCATTGGGATCTTCCGATCACTCAGTTGTCTCGGTTAAAATAAAAACAAAATCTTATAAGTCCTCTGATGTACCTTTCCATTGTACTGTGTATAGATACTCCATGGCTGACTGGGATGACTTCTTAAAATTCATATCAGGTATACTTCCGCACTCAGTGCTAAAAAAGAATGTATCCTCTATCGCATCATACATGGCAGAATGGTTAACTGTAGATAAAGACCGTATCGTACCCTCCAAAATATTCCAGCTAAAGCCCAACAGCCGGCCGTGGTTCACTACAGAATACGCCGCTGCCATTGCGCACAGAAATCACTATTTCCATGTTTTAGACGTAATAGATGTGAAACTAAAGCTAGCTTTAGGACTAGCAGCAACCATTGTAAAAGAGTAATAACAACTCCAAGAGATTCGTGTGCTCACTTCGTCAAGCTTAGCTCCCACAAGTTTTGGCGAATAACTAACAGGGTCCTGAAGCGTGTCCTTGAGCTCTACCATGATGAATGAACCTGAGATAATCTCGTCAGAATCTGACAAAGCAAAAGAACTTTGCAGAAAATTCTATCCTTTGCGAACAGGATCGCCTCCCCCTCCCCCCGTATTCCCTCCTGTGACTGAAAACACACTAACTGACATACATATTTCCTTGCATAATCTTCCTATGTTCAATGCCTATACACGATAGCAGAATTAGACACCAGGGTCGTTTTTAAATATGGAGAAAATCTAGATTCTAGTAGAGCAACTGACTCCGACGGCATTCCGGTCATAGTGCTCACAAGGCTTCAACCGGAACTAGCTCCCATACTTAAAAAGCTGTCTTAAAGTGAAATTCTTTCCAACACCTTGATCTGTATTAAAAAAAATCCGGTGATCGATTATCTCCCTTTCAGCACAGATCAATCAGTATCCTGTGCGTCATGAGTAAGTTGCTGGACACTTTGATAAACAGAGGTGGCAAAAATAACCAGCTCAATTACATGCAGTATGGTTTCCTTTTGGGGAGATTTGCAGCTAATGTACTAACTGTTATATTACACAGGATTAGCGAATCGCTCAACGACGATTTTGTCTCTAGAAGCAATAGCTCTTAACATATCAAAGCCTTTTAATAGGGTGTGGCCTAAAGGCCTACTTCACAAGATCGTCAGCTATAGAATAGCTGGAAATGCCCTCTCAGTTATAAAATCCTTCTTTTCTGATAGGCTTATAAGAGTAGTGGTTGATAAGCAGAAATCAGAAACTCGCTGTATTAACGCTGGGGGCCCTTTAGTGTTCCATCCTGGGTACAACCCTTTTCTTTATCTTCATCAACGATATCCCAAATCACATTTTTAAGCCATTCCAAGACATGCAGACGAAACGACAATCAAAGGCTATCAATGACAAAGATCGTTCTGATTCTTCTCTTCTGATCTTGAGCACGTGGTGCAATGGAGAAAATTTAATACATCGAAAACCAAGCTTTTCTAGTTTCATCAAAATCATTTTGATCCCCACACCACGCTCCAACTGAAATGAATGGATCTAGTGTTGGGGAAGCTCCGTGTCTTGAAAAGCTTCTGGGGCTGACATCCACTCCTGATCTTAAATGGAACACATACATCAAATTGGTTGCTAAGGTTGCTGGAAAGATGGTTTTATCACTCTACCGCTCCAGTAAGTATCTCACCCCCAATGCGATTCTCTATCTCTATAAGAACCACTGGAGTACTATTTCCACACCTGGGCAGTTTGTCTTATCCTGCCTTGATAGAGTTCAAAAGCGGTTTCGAAACCTAGTAGGTAATGCCCTTTTTTCTTCCCTGAAATCTCTTCCCCAGAAAAGAAACGTTTCTAGCCCGTATCTGCTCTGTCGCTATTTTCATGGTAAGTGCTTGTCTGAACTACAATCTATGGTCCCTGCTAGCTAAACTTTCACAAAAAACACTCGACTAGCTAAAACCACTGTATATGATTTTTCCCACGCTCTATATGTACCTAAATGTTATACGCAGGTACCATGAACAAAGTTTTTTCCCCCAGAACTACTCGCCTTTGGAGCACTGTTCTGCTGGGATGCGTACTGGCTTAATAAAATATGGTGGCCTTCAAATCGAATGTAAAGTTCTTGTTAGGCCGCACGCATAAATTTACATCATTAAGAGTTACTTCACTACCACCCTACATTCCTTAACACTTATCCTCGAGTGGCTTTCGGGTCTTCATTAATGGTAACTCCCAAATAAAAAAAAAACTGCTTTGAACTGTTATAATGTCTCGGAAATGTAAGCTTATTTTACATTAAATCAATATGTGAAACTGGTTTGCAGTTCTAAATTATTAAGTAATTGATCTTGTTTGTTGTTTTATTTCTCGCGAAAAGAGTGATTTAGTAGAGTGCATTGAGTAATAATACTTAGACATTTTTATATTGTAGATAATATATTTCATTTTTACAAATATGCATTCAAAATATATGTTCAAATCTGAAAGAAAAATTAATGAAAGAACAGAGTCGCAATTGAATTCATAAAACATATATCAAATGCCTTTAAAATAGTTTTCACAATACATTTACATTTTATATATTGGAAACTTTTCACCGTTTTTTATGTGCGTCCTCTCGGTGCAAGATACACAGTCAAACGATTTCAATAACGTTAATATCAAAGAATCATTTTATTAGTCCATGATTTTATCATCTATTTCCTTCGTAAACAACGTTTTCTATGTTTACAAAATTTATTTTACGATCAGTATACAAACATAAGGATAAAGGAGGATCTAACTTTAGAAGGAAAACGATGAGTCGCTTTGACGGCAAGTCGCCGAGGGAAGTCCTAGGTCTCGCTAAGGAAGTAATATAAATATGATTAATCATCAAGATCAAAGACTAGATGCCAACGTTTTGTTTCTGGAAAAGAGGCGTGAAAATATCTGAATTTATTCATACTTAAGTTCGTCTTTGAAAATGTCTAAAGCTTTATTTCACATCTTTTGTCGACCGCCCCCTAGGTAATCTGATTTCTATATAAAATAAATTAATTTAAAAGATAAACAATGCTATATTTTATTGGATATATAACTAGCAAGAGTGGCCGACGTTACCCGGGTGTTTGGAGGTGTGTATTGAGCAAAAAAAAAAAATGCGGTAGTAGGAAGGAAAAGAACGCCAAAAACGTGACGTCTTTGCCGTTGCGTCCATGGCCAAACCAGAAATGGGAAAGGCTGGTAAATCGACGAATGTAGACGACTTTCGAAAATGCCGGCGAAAAAAACGACCCCTCCATGTAGGAAAGTGTCCAATTGAGGGTGAAGGAAGTAATGTTTGTAGGCAATTTTTCGATATTTTTCGTACGAAGGATCAAGCTTCAAAGCAATACCAATCTTGTGAAAATCCGTCGTCTCTCTCAAGGTTTTAGGCAGACATACAAGCATACATACATACATTTAAACAGACGGATGAGATTTATATGTATATAGACTAGCGAGGGGTACCCGGCGTTTCACGGGTGTTTGGAGGTGTGTGTGGAAACTCCGGGGGTGGGGGGTTAAAAAAAGTATGAGGATCGAACCCGAACCCTTGAGGCAAAGTTGTAAATTAAAGTGTGAAAATAAAACGTGCGACGTTAACCATTGCCCGACCGCGAGATGCTAACAGAAACCCGTTTGAATTTATTTAATTACTTGGATTTGGCAGGTGCCCGTTTTAATGAGTTAATGAGGTCAAGTTTGACTGCCGGATAGTATTTCATTTACTGCTGAACGCTTTCCCCCTCACCCCCCAAGATGTTATAGGAAAAAGACTAATCCACATGCGGCGAGCGACAAATGTTGAATATTTATCTTCCGAAATCGAGCAAATTTGATAGACAGGCGAGCTTCGTTGTAAACTGTGAGATATTACGATTTATATGTAATATAAAAAGTTTTAAAAAGTTGTGAACCGACCGACCGCTTCTCTGAAAAAAGCCTTTTGTAGACATACAGGAAAAGCGAACACACATACAAACATACATACATTTTCGCTTTTATATTTAAAGACTATTAATGATATTTGACAGTATTTTGAGAAAAAAATGTTATTCAGATTTGAAACATTTTGAAACCTTGTAAACCAAGTGCATGCTAATAAAGGTAATCTAACAAACTCACGCAAAGTTTTCATTTGTGTTTTTATATGTAAAATAAATTTGAATCGTATTTTAATGTTACCTTTTAGTTTATTCATAGTTTATAAATATGTATCGTTAAGTTTAAAAAGTATAAACAGAATCGTTTTTTGAATCGAAAATTAGCCTAAAATATTTCTAATTCTGATACCCTTCAAATTTTGCCAATTTGCCGATCCCTAATCCGATATATATATATATATATATATATATATATATATATATATATATATATATATATATATACACTAGCAAAAGTACCCGTCGTTGACTGGGTTCAAAAACAGCCTACAGAAGATGGACTCTGATTTATGAAAGTATGATAGGTTATGAAAAGGAAGAGTTGTAAATTTAGGTTGAATTTGGGGGTATCAAAACCAAAGCAAAATATGATGAAAGTAAAAATAAAATAGATAAACCCCATAATTTATTATACCATACCTGTTCACACTGAAACACTTATCACAATATTCTGTGGATCTATATTAAAAAACCTTGTTAAACTTTGTGACATATTTCCATTCTATGGAGGTCAGGCGCGAACGAACACCCCATAATTTTATTATACCATATTTCTTCAACCTGAAACATAATTATCAAAATATACTTACGCAGATAGATATGAAAAGTCTTTATTAAAGTTTGTGCCTATTTCCATTCTATGGAGGCCAGGCGCGAACACAGTCCCCACAATTTTATTATACCATCCCTATTTAAGTTAAAACATACTTATCAAAGTATCATTATGTACATCTATAGCAAAAACACTTGTAAACGTGTTTTATTAATTTTTAATTTTTTTATTTCCATACATTGTGGACCAGGCGCGAACGCAGACCCCACAATTTTAATGAACCACCGTTCTGCTAGATCAGACATACCAATTCCTGTGTCTCGATAAATCTTTTATCATTATATGTAATCAGTTTTTTAACATACTCAACCATATAGGAGCCTATTCGTGACCAGACACACATACAAACACAGACATTTAGCTTTATATTATATTATATATTATATATATATATATATATAAATTCGTTTTCCCATCTGTTTGTTTGTTCGTTTGTTTGTGTGTAAACAATTTGATTAATATATGCAAAAGGTTCCTTACTGTAGTCTCTCATTTATTTCCATATATAGTATGATTCTTACAAAATATACAATTAAGACGTCACCTTATTTTCATACTGCATCAGAAAAAATCGATTTTATTAAATAGCGGTATTTTAGTTAATGTTTCTAGCGAGAGAATTGTTTTAAGTGTTCTGTTTAAAATTGTTATATAACAAAATTTAAACAATAATTATATTGGTAAAATATTTAATTAAACTTATTTAGAATTATCATTCCAACATGGATTTTTCAAAAACACATTATTTAGAGTCATTTGCCCCTAGAAAATTCGAAACGTAAACAAACAACCGCCTATTCACCAAATAAAATAATTTGGTAATCTCAGTAAGTTTCTAGTTTGTAAAAGTAATTCCGTGTAGATAGAAAAATGTTTGGCTTTTATTGTTTTTTTTTAAATATTAAAACAAAAAACACACTTATGAAAAAAGTGAAATATTTCGTTTGTTTGTTTTATTATTCTTTAAACTGTTGTAGAGAATCGGTAATTTTTTACGATGTGACCCAGCGTCGTTTAATACTAAAAAAAAATATAAAGATATACTTTTTTTGCCTAATACGTTTAAACAGCCTTTATAAATCATATGAAAGAAGAAATTTAGAATAATAACATTTTATGGTGGGAGATCATTCTTCTGTATAAATTTAACATAAAATGATCACCAACTTTTTGGCCACCAAGCGTTCAACGAGACATGTCACCTCTAGCATTTTAAAAGTTTGGCGATTGAGGGGAGGGGGCAAAGCATGACAAAGACATTTTCTTTGGTGGAGGGTCGGGAATTACATTTGAAACAAAAAATTACGATAACTTTAATAAATTTTTATGAGACCATTCTGTACTTTCACCTAACAATTTAATAAACAGAACGAGCCCCAAAATATGACAAATTCAATTGGGTGGTGATTACATTAAACACATAAAATGACGAAATTTTAATTTAATTGTTTTTGGAATTAATTTTTTGTAGGTCTTCATATTTTTGGGGTTAAACGACACTGGGTCACGCCGTAAAAAATTCCTACAGAATCTTTGACTGCTTCGAATTCAAACTTCAGTTAGAATTCGAAGTACGCACACTTCAGTTTGAATTCGAAGTACGCAATTAAAGCCCCCATCCAAAAAGTAAATCAGAAAACCCCCTAAAAGCAAATCGAAAATTACCTTTATTTATAAAAAAAAGCAGTATAAAAAGTGCCCTTACAAAAATAAAAAATAAAAATACGGACGTGTTAATGTTTATAAACGTTAATTTTTTAGGTTCATAAAATTGTGGGCAAGACAGTTTTAGTTTCCCTTTTTCATTTAGTCGTGTTCCAAATTCGAGTCTGCTTATTCAGCTACTTTTTTCGATTGCACGGGCATTCGCAGCTATTTTTATTGAAACAAAAGTTGTAATGATTTATTTTAATTATTATATTTTGGGGGGTCTTTCCGGTGCTCAATATCTGGAGAATAGTTTCTTTTTTTTGTATCCCTTCTGCCGACATATCTGGTGGAAGGGTATCACGCACTTCTTTGTTGGGGCGATTACATTTACATGTTTTTATCCATTCTTTTATTCTTTGGAATTGTGGTGGGGGTATCCACGTTGCCCATAATGAAAATGATTAGTATAGCAGGTGTGTGCCACACTGAATTTCATGTCAACCCAGGCAACGCCGGTTATCTATGCTAGTATATATATATACTAAACTATCCCAAACTTTTTGTTTTATAGATATATAATATTCGATTATTAGAAAATAGAGAAAGTCAGAAATAGGAAAACATGATGTGTGATGCGACAAATTAATCTAGTTTGTCCTCAATTAATACATTGTACTTATCTATTAATTACATACATGTCTCAAAACTAATTTGAAAAAAGAAATAAGAAAAGTTAACATGGGAATATACATTATTTTATATTTTATACACAATATCACTGAAAAACATATCAAGTAGAATGCTTAGTTTTTTTTCTTCTCTGGAACAAGACTAATCGAAAGTAGAAAAAGCATTTGTAGATATATTTCCAGCAGCACTTTAACACTCTCTCCTTGGCCTTGTTCTTCAGTCCTTATCTTACATGTGCGATTTTACTGACAAAGAGGGAAGAAAAATATATACTTACTCAAATCCGAGACAATTCTCTATTCTTACAAATGTACTTTCAGACCGTGTATGAAGTGCTGTTGTCATATTTTGACTTATGAATAATACCTGGCATTTGTATTATTATTCATCGGACTCCTGTTCTCATATGGAGTGTTATTTTCGGTCAATATAACCTCCGACCTTCCTTGTCGAACTCGGGAATCTTTCTGTCGAATTCGGGTATTTGGACGGAATTTCGAACGGAACTCTTTATTTATTACATTGGTGGAGCGTGTTCCTGTTTCTAATAGGTCCTAAGTAATTAACAAATGTATTTTCGGTCGTCTACACTGAGGATTGAATCTTCAACCTTCAGGAAAATATTACTTTCACAATTGATTTTTCGTAGTACTCTAAACATTACGCCACGGGTCCTTGCGGACAATTCTAGTACGAATTTTTTAAGCCTTAAACTTATTTTATTTCTAGATGTAAATATTACTATTTATTACTAATTTGTACTATATATTAATGTATATATATATATATATTTCAATACTTATTACTTGTATACACTATTTATTGTTTATAATTACTGGTTCTCGTATCTTATCAAATTCTATACTAGGCTTACTTAGCAGTTGGTTATTCCCCAGCATATGTGCTGCTTCTTTCAGTCACCTTATTCTCCACCGTTCCTTTCTGTCTATAATTTTTACTTCGTACCATATTATTAGATGTGTTCTCTTTTTTTCCAGATATGGTCAGCTATATCTGAATTTACAGTTTCTCCAAGTACTACAGCTTTTCGATGTTCTTCTGACCGTACTTTCAAATTCCCGATACGATAGACACCGAGTTCGACAAGATACGCCTGAAGAAGGTCGGAGGTTATATCGACCAAAACCTTGTGAAAATCATACTCAAGATGAGAAGAGTAGTGCGATGAATAATAATGCATATAACCAATCCTCATCTGAAGAATTCAGAAACGTAATATCTGCCATGTTTGACGGCTTTTGATGCAGAAATGTAAGTGCAATTTAATTGTCCCCACGTTAACTTATTCTCTGTAACGCCTTTCTTTCATACAGGCGTTGTTTCTAGTTCTATTTCTTCTATGGATACTATTATGACACGTTTTCTTTAGATGCGCTTGATATATTACCTGCTCTTTTGCAGCTTGTATGACTCAGCTGTCAAATAATTTCCATCAGTTCGCTTTTTTATAGCTCACTAGCAATCGGTGGCCGGCGTTGCCCAGGTGTTTTGAAGTGTATGCTGAGAAAAAAAGGTCAATTTTTAAAAACTTTGACCCCTATTATGACCTCTTAACATTTATTGTTTAGGGATCAAGTAAAGTTAATAAGTTAGATCCATGTCCAAGTAATCTATATATATAAAATATCACGTGTTTAGGCCCTAAATTGTAGGAGGAGTTTAGTAGAGTTCTCAAAGGTCAAATTGTTGAATATTGACCACTTAATCGCCAAATTTCTGTCGAAAACCTATCACATCGATTTTCCCAATCTCAGTACCCTGTATATCAAATTTCGAATCTGTAGGCTAAAAATTGAGTTTTAGCGTAGGGAAATGCACACAGACGCACAGACACACACAGACACTATCACTTATATATATATATATATATATATATATATATATATAAACATAAACATCATATATATAAGGATAATAGTACGCCATATATATAACAAAAGACCATTATTTACTGAAGTGAAAGGAAAACCCGGGGGAACTTTACCCAAAATTAAATCTATATTTTTTTGTGTATATTGATAGTCTTATCAACACCCCTTTTTTCTATTTATTTAAAAAGAAAATACAACTTTGTTATTTATGAGTCGTGGAATTGCATTCATCTACAATAGATCTAGCTAATGTGCATATTTTTTATCGTTTTTAATTAATTCCCTATTAGTTTTTTTTTCGGTTCTCTTATACGATGATCATCTTTATTTAACTATTACGTGTAATTATATTCATACAGATATTCTATATGATTTATATTTGCGTAATATTTGCGTAGAAATGAAGAAAATCAAATTTACTGTGTGTTTATCGTGTTGCCATAACAACGTGACGTGGCCAAGGACGGTAGTGGACGTGAGTGTGTGTGCGTGTGTGCGCGTGTTTTTGTGCTGTGTTTATATTATGCATATTGTTTCGTATCTTATCAACTTTTTCGAATCTATGTGTACAGTAATACAAACCCGTTTTTCGAGCTGAATAAATATGTTACACTGAATAAAAACACGAAAAATATATCCAGTTTGGTAGAAAAGTAACTTATATTGCTTCTAATAACATTTATTTGTTATATATTTGTTTTTTGACAACTTTTTCGAATCTATGTGTACAGTAATACAAACCCGAAATGAAAAGACCACGAGTGAACGCGCGTTTTTTTTACTTTAGTTTCATATATATATATATATATATATATATATATATATATATATATATATATATATATATATATATATATATATATATATAAATAAGTATTTTTAAATTTTATCTTTCTAGCTTTAAAGAAAGTTTTAAAATTTTATCAGCCGGCATAATTTATTTTTAAATATTGAAAAATTTCAGGAAAATTAATTTTTGCTAGATTTTCAAAACATTGTTTTCGTGTTGTGTGTACGTGTCTGCGGCTAGTACCAGAATGGCGGCCATGATGTCGTAGGTTGGATTGTTAGATTGTGTAAGTTTCGTATTTTTTTAATTTGTAAATAACAAGTTATGAAAAAATTAAACCCTTCCAAGAATGACAATAAATAAAACCATAATATTTTATGGTAAAGGTAAGAGCGTAGGAACAATAGTTTTTTAGGAGATGTGATTATTGGATTAAAAAATCGAAATCGTCTGTGGCACACATATCTCTGTTTTTATAGATATATAGATTTTAATACAGCGTCATAGTCCAGGAATTTATTTCCAAGAACAGCAGATTGGTGGAAACTTCTTCCTGCTGATTGTTTTCTGCTTACTTATAATTATCTTCTAATCTTGTTAGCCCATTACTGTGGCTTCATGCCTTGTCTATAGCGATTTCAATAAAATACATTTTTTGGAGACTCACCTTCGTTCGATAGATAAACGCTTTTAGTGGTTCCAAAAGATACCACTCTCCAGTCATTAGTAGTACACCATATTTGCGTTAAGTATTACAACACTCTTATCTATGTAGTATGTCTTGTTGTAAATATTTATATATTTTTTCCATATATCCATGTCCCAGTCCATGTTGTGGCCTTTCTTAGTGACTTTTCCAGGCCCCAAGAAATCTGGCGACGAGAAACTAAAATTCATAAAAGGATACTTAACGTGACTCACATGTGGTGGTCGAATTTTACAATAATAACGTTTAAAATAGAACTGACAGCATTTATTATGTGAACAATGCCAGCCAATTCCGATTGTATTGGTGACTTTATCTGTTTGGTTGATGATTCAAAATAAATTAGGAAAATAATTTCAGCTGAACGAATTTGGAGATTGATAATAATATTTAATGATAATATTGTTTTGTAAAAGAAAAGATTGATTTAAAAAGTGTGTTTTATACCCATGTGTGACAGAATCGTTATTTTTCGTCATTTCAAAATAGTCGACTGAAAAAAACGATTCTTTAAATATGGTAATATTTTTTACTTTTTAATATTTAAAAACACAGTTGAATTAGATACCATCACTTTTGAAAAAATATTACAGGCAATAATTAATTGTATAGTTATCGCTAAGATCGCCACTGAATATGAAACAGATTCAATTTAAACCGGAAGTATTTCCAGTGATCGGTTCGGCTGAATTTGGAAAGGAAAATTATGGTGTCGAGAAAAGTTTTTTTTTTAATATGGTAATATTTTTTACTTTTTAATATTTAAAACCACTGTTAGGTTAAATTTAATAATGTTTGTGTTACTCTTTTAACGATAGTTTTAAAAAAGTTGGTTTTATACGCACGTGTATTCAGAATCGTTATTTTTCGTCATTTCAAAATGTTCGACCGAAAAGAAACGATGTCGAATAAAAGTTTTGTTTTTAATATTATAATATTTTTTTACTTTTGAATATATAAAAACACAGTTAGATTACATACAATGACTGTTATAAAATATTACGGAAAACGGGCTTGTAAATTTCTAGTTGAGTCATTTTGAACAAACTGGACGTTTCATTTATATATATATATATATATATATGTATATATAAATATGTGTGTGTGTATGTGTGTGTGTGTGTGTGTGTGTGTGTAAAAATTGTTGATGATAGAAATGATAAGAACAGAGTTTGGAGAAAAGAATAAATGAACAAATACTAAACAAAGAATAAATATGTTACGATTTTAGAAGCAAATAAAACCCCATGTTTTGCATGATACAAGTTTGTTAGAAAATTCTCCCTGGCTTCCTCTTCCTGACTCTCTCTCTCTCTTTCTCTCTCTCACTTTCTCTCTCTCACTCGCTATATATATATGTATAGAAGGAGAGAGAGAGAGAGGGAGGGAGAGAGAGAGTAAGACAGGAAGAGAGGAAAAGTGGAATTAATAGATTAAGAAAATATGATATCTATCTACCGATTTATCTCTATATATTTATAGACAGAGATAAAAAAGGATGTGAGAGCGAAAAATTTAATATAATCTCCATATAATGCGTATGTATACATATATACACACGTCTTTCTTTAAATCCTGTAGACGCAAACGTTCATTGAAGATGTGAAAAAAGAAAGGAAATTCCGATTCGTTCTTTTTATTCATCATTCTTCTCATATTTCCCGCTATTTCCGCATTTGTATTGAACAGCAACAGACAGGAAATCAAGAACAGCCATTACAAAATGTCGATTGCTTCGTTTGTCACAAAAGCTTTCGTCAACGTCGCATTTTGAGATTCACAGCTTTCGTTCTTAAACTATGGTCAACTTTTAACGTTACTTTTGTAATAACTTGAAGAAACTTTGGCATTTAGCCAATGTTATTAGTGGATTGCCACTCAGAATGCAATTTGAAGTAGTGCGAGTGAGTATTTCGATACTACCTCATTGAGTACAAAATAGTGGCATAACTTGATGTCTATATTTTAATATCCTCGACAGCGAGGCAATAAATGAATACGTATAGAGTTTTTCGTATAATTTGGATTCTTCCAACTGCTGTCCTCTGGTTATTTTCACAACGTTTCGGTTGAAGTAACGTCTCATCTTCTTCAGGTGTATTGAACTCGGAAATCTGCACTGAAGTTCGAATGGAACCCTTTATTTTACCAACGGAGGTAGGATGGTCCCTTGTTGTCAGCCATGACAGGGTTGGACTCCTAATTAATTCGCTGTTGTATTTTGAGTGTTACCTCCATTTCGGAATTTAACATTCAACGTCGAGATGTATACTTTATCCACATTGGAAGGACCGGTGGCGTAAGAGATATAGTACATAATAAAATTCAGTTATAAGTTCTCGAGGTTGATTGTTAAATAATGAATGCAATTACAATCAAAGTAAAATTGCGAATTACTTAAATAGATTAAATAAATGTGCGTGCTGTCGAGATTGAGAGGAAGATTTTTAAATTCCAGAAAATAAACTTGGACAAGCTCAATGACCAAAATACTGCAAAAATAACAGTCAGGATGAGTACAGTAGTTCGAAAGATCAAACTAACACGAATAATAAATCCCCATCTCAAAACTGCAGCATCCATAGATGTATCGATTTTCATATGTCAGATTATGTGTGAATAGAAAGAAAGAACATAATTTCCATTTGGAATGGGATTTCATTAATCTGAATTGAACGTTGTGAAGAGCAGAACACACAGAAGGAGAGAGTAGAGAAACCGTTGAGTGAGCTGTGAGCTAGATTAATTTTGATCGAAGCAAAAAGTCGGTTATTTTCATATAATTCCTGGAAATTTATTTTTATCAGTCTCACTAAAGTCAGAGAGAATACTCTTTCCTAAAAGATTTCACCCCTCGCCCTCTTTTAAGAATCCAAAATAATATTTAGACTTGCCTATATTTGTATCGACACTGGAAATATGTGTTGTTTTACACTTAATGAGTGAGATAATATAACACAAATGACAGGTTATGACAGGGTGATATGAAATAATCGAGGCAATATTTTCCTGTGTATTTCATATAAGGGACCCTGTACAAATAGCGATCAAGTAAGCTTTTATGAATTTTGACAAGGTTCACATTTAGTGCATGTCACGATAATATTAATCTGCAAATAAATATGTGCTCAGAAACGGGTTACGTAAAATCGATGCAGAGGATAGAGGTCAAACGCTGTAGAAAAAACAGAAACACGATAAAAAACTATTCCATGATTTCGACCAGAGGTTTTCAAATAAGTTTCTCTATGGAAGCCGTGCGACTGGGACTCCATCAATAATGTACTTTTTTGTTACGGTGCACTTTATTAGTAAGAGTAATAAATGAGTTTAAATGTGACTAATAATCGCTAGCCATATAATATTGTTGTATTGTGTATAGTGACTGAGTGTATGTATGTGTATATACGTGTGATCGTCTATCTGAAGTTTATTGTGTGTACGTTTATATATAGTTTATGACAGTATAAATGCTTTTACAACACAAAGGACAATTAACATTTATTTGTAGTTTTAACATCTGGCTTATCGGAAAAAATATCTGGTTCATCTTGGGTCTTGTCGTGTCGGAAAGCTGCAATGAAAATTCTCCCTAAAGATGTTATTTTCGGTAACTTTATTCCAGCGTCTTTTCTCCTTCGAAAGTTTCATGCTGGTCTAAGTCCTGTTTACGTTGATACTATCGCTATTTCTGACATCCTCTGCTCATAGCCATTAAAATCTGTTGACCGTCTCTGTTTCCTTGTCGACTTCGACTAACTGTTTTCTCTAACTAATTTCCACGTCTTTCAAAAACATATTCCTCCTCTAAATGATGTCGTTAGTGTACATCATTAAGATAATCACTTTATGTTTTTACATGTCATAATTTCTAAGTCGTCAACAAAATTATTATGATAACATCTTTAAGTTAACCTTCGTAAATTAATCTAAATAAATATTTGTTCTAAATAAATGTATTATTCTAAAACCTAGTTTAGCTCCAAAACAAAATATTTAAGAATATTATTTTGTTTCCTGAAACTTCCAAATAAACATTACGGAATAATGTTTTCAAATATGTGAACAAACTCTTATTTAAATGCTGTTATATTTTAACGTAATATATTTATTGTTAAAGATGTTTTAATGTTGAACAATAGAACCAAGTGATGCTGCGACTCACATCTTGTTACCCACCGAGGACGGTCTGTATTTTCACTGAAACTTCACTTTAACGGAGAGACAATCAGACATACTTACACATACGAAAGTGTAGATTATTATACTTTAAACTGTTGGAAACGAATAATTCCATTCGTCTGCATAGACCAAGAAGACATGTTTCACACGTCGTCTCTTTTCTCACGAAGATCGCACGTGGTTTTCTGAAATAATCGAACAATACACCGTGAATATTTGGCGCCTAAATGCGTACGACAAAGCGGGAGATCAGAAACGGATTCATAGAATAATGGAGATTTTAGAGAGAAACAAAACTTTCTTTGTTATATCATCGTTAAAGTTGTTAAATAATTCTGGAATATTTTCGCGTTATTTATTCATTCTTGTTTGCGAACAAAGCGTTGTGTTAAACAAATATACTCATTTAAACTTTTAATTTAAAATACGCATAACCACTTGTCCATAAAATATAAAATGTCAATGATGAAGTTTTATCGGGGAAACCCCCAATTCATTCATTTATTTCGTACGAAATCAGAACATTCTGTTGTGGTCCTTGGTTCACCCGACACCTTTGTGGAAGTGCATACGGTACTTACAAGAGTTCCCACATTAAGGTTGACAACATTCTAAGCGCAAATTTGTATGTGGAATGAACTAAAATAAACACACACACACACACAAACACACACACACACACACACACACACACACACATATATATATATATATATATATATATAATATATATGTGTGTGTGTGTCTGTTTTCAAACTTAGTATAACCGTCATATCTCAGAGTCACAATTAAGAACTATGATTAAATAAATCAAGACATTAATATCCTCGATATAATTGTGATGTAGTTTTACATATATTTTTGTGCTAATCTAATTTTCTTTCTTATTTATTATATTTATATTATATTTATATTATATTATATTATATTTATATTATATTGACAGTTTCGTTGCTCAGTGCGTGTTTTCTATTTTTTGTAATGTATTTTTTGTGAAAGCATTCACACACCACGCGTTAAAAGCGAACGTACATTATCATTTTTTACAATTCTAAATATTCTCTTATATTAATATTTTAAAAATGTCTTAGTTTTATTACTACATTATTTTATGTAGACGTGCAACAATTTTTGTAGTACGAATTATTGTATTAATGTGTACAAATTCTCCTTTGAGTTAAACAGTAAATACTCTTATTTTATTTACTGGGCGGATTGTGGGCCACGCTACAAACCGTTTACTGCTGAACGTCAAATTGTTCAGGTTGAGTTTCCAATATATCTCGCGACACCAAAGGTACCGACAGAAGCTCCAATTCATGCATACTTTACTGAAATAATGAAATATTAAATTGCCATTAAATAAATAAACATATATATATATATATATATATATATATATATATATATATATATATAAGTTTAGTGGTTATATTTTGGCTAGGATCGCCCTGAAAGTATTACTTTAAGTAATATCTATCAGTATCTTTCATCTGATTTCTAATCAGTGTCTTATCTCGATTATATATATATATATATATATATATATATATATGTGTGTGTGATATTTCGCAAGTAATAATGCACTTTCGATATTTCTCATAAAACACAGATTTATAAAACAATCACAATACAAACAGGTGCGTGCAAAAACAAAGATAAATATATATTTATTTTTAAAACTAAGTAAATATTTTATGTACATTATACTTAATATATATACACATATATTTACATATATATATATATATATATATATATAAAATACTTTGCAAAGATGCGATAGAGTAAAGTGATCTCGCTTGTTTTCTTTTCCTTATAAAGGAAATGTTTCTTTGCCATAATATTTTATTTTAAAGTGTTTTTATTTAATAAGCCTGAAGAAAGGTTGTTCTTGTGAAAATTTTCAAACAACATATTGTTGAATTTGTCCAAGTGATCTTGAAACAATAGTAACTAACAATGAAATACACTTTTTGTTGCTATCAACCTATTCTTCGAAGTCTTCGTTTTTGTTAAAACACTATATATATATATATATATATATATATATATATATATATATATATATATGTGTATGTGTGTGTGTGTGTGTGTGTGTGTGTGTGGTAACACAAAATATATATGTCTATGGTTATTTGAAATAATTTATTTCTCAAAATACATGACGCTGTAATTCATGTTATGAGGTTTCTCTCTAAATAGGAAATCGAAACACCGTTATGTTTATATTAAAACTAAAAGGCTAATTCTCCAACATTTACATTAACTGACGATAATTATGTTAAATGTTGAGGAATTACGTCTTATGCCTAAATTCAACAGCATTACTCGCGGTTAACGGTAGCCGAATGGATCAGGTGCTTGCTAACGAAACAATGGATGGCTTTTGTCGCGGAGTTCGAATCTATCGACTGGTGTAAATCGGGACACCCTGCACTGATGATTTCCAAAAGGATAAAACACTAGTATCTGTAGGTATTTAATAATTATTATGCGCTTAATAATATAAACACATTTTTTTAAAATGATAAATCTCAATATAATAATACCGGCAGCTAAGACTTTGAACACTTATAGTATTCCCTATAAAACCTATAATAAATTAATGTTAACGGAAATACATACAGGGCAATAGAATGGGCAATAATAGAAACCCTCAGGATATAAATTCTCACCGTAAAATATTAACATTCCTAAATTACCAACGTATATACAGTAAAAAAACACAATAGAATTGACTTTAATTATAACAAATAGCTTAATATATTGATTTTAGAATATCATTAGGTATATTCATATTAAAAAACAAAGGCGTAATCCTCTCACATGTCAACGACTGACAATACAATTCTTAACCCATATTAAATATAATTATAATAAGTAAAAGAATATATGTATAATGCCGGCAATTAAATATATACACTCCGCATAAATTATGGAGTCTCTCAGATTAAATCAATTTTTAGTTTGAGAATCTAATTATTACTGAAAACAGAATATTCGTATTACCATTCGTATTACCATTCCTCTTTATTGGATACGACTCTTAATATGGCTAAAACTGATATAACTTAGAAATTGATATCACTTAGCTTGCTATGAGAATACATGCATATTATAATACGCTATAGAATAGGAAAAAAAGGAGAAGACAATTTTGATATAACTATGGGGTTCAGACTCAATACAAGTGACTGATTTAATTGGTCTTTATATATTGTGTGAATTAAATAAAGAGATTCTTTAATTCGTGGCAAAGGCATGGTATCGTTCATTTTCTGTTAATTCCAAACTTAAGAACTTGATCGAGAATAGAAAAAAGAATTACATGAATTCATCTGAAAAAAATCTTAAATTATCTATCGATATCAATCATAGTAAAGTCACATTCTGGCTGTAAGATTACATTTGTTTTAAAATACTTACAAGCACTATAATAAACCGGATCACATTTGAGAAAAAAAGACCAGAAATAAAAATAGAAATAATAATAATAATAATAATAATAATAATAATAATAATAGTAATAATAATAATAACAACAACTATAATAATAATAATAATAATAATAATAATAATAATAATAATAATAATAATAATAATAATAATAATAATAATAATAATAATGTAATTAAAACTAATCATCTAATGCTGAAAACAAATTTAGGGTATTTAATCTACTAAAAAAAAAGAAAAGAAAAGAAAAATTTAATACAATTATACTAAATTCAGTTTAATTATGGCGGTCTAATGTATATTTTTCTGATAACTTTAAATCGAACTTTATGATATTGACGCTTTTCTCTTTGAAATCGGTGAAGTGTGAATTATAATATACTTATCTATATCATTTTTTAGTTAATTGCATATAAAACTTTACAGAAATTTGAGTTTAATACAATTTTATGAATGTTATATTTTGGCACTAATTATAATAAATATATCTTAAATACATACAGCAGTTTAAAAGCATTAAACCAAATAATTTAAATTTACTAAAATATTAGGATTTTTATGTATAATTTGTAGAGGCTTTTGTGATCTTGAGAGAAATTTAAAGAAATTGTCTGTTTAATATTCATAACAATATTATTATTATTATTTTTATTATTGGTTATTATTGGTCAATGCATTTTAAAATTTTTATTATATATATGTAATACATGTTGAAAAAATAAAACAAATAAAAATAAATATTCATTTCATAGCAGTTGCAACTTGCCTGGTAAATATAGTGTGAATTATGTACATATGGTGGTTTTGGAATGATAACTAATGATTTAATAATTTAATAATTATTATAGTAAATAATTATATATATATATATATATATATATATATATATATATATATATATATATATAACCAAAAGCGTAGTTTATCAGGCAACAATATTTGCGAAAGAAACTCCGAATAACAAGAAATATTACGTAGGCGTGACTTCCTTAGATTTCAAAACCCGATACTATGACCACAAAAGTACATTCAACAATAAAAAAAACACCGTATAAAAATAACACTAGCGAATAAATACTGGGAACTCAAAGAAAGCGGGCATTCGCCGGTAGTCGAATGGAAAATAATAAGACAAGCTACCACGTGTAGGGACCTAGACGACCCATGTAAATTATGCCTTCATGAAAAATTTTCTATCCTGTACTTTAAAGACCCCCAACATCTATTGAACTGTAGAAGAGAAATAGTAAATAACTGTTCACAAGATAAAATTTACTTTAGGATAGCGATACAAAATAGTTTTAAAAGTAACAAAAACAATAGAAAATAAACAAATAAATAAATTAAACAAACATAAATATACATAAACGATCATACATATATGTATGCATATATATATATATGTATATATATATGCATATATGTATGTACACACATATATATATATATATTTATATATAAACTAAGAATAAAAAAAAACACTAACCGAGTTTTAAAGCAGATCCTTTGTCCGATAAAATGCATGCCAATTGGCTGATAGGAAGGGCGCGGTGGATACTAGAAAGCTGATTGGCTAACTAAAATCTCAGTAGAAGAGGAGCATATAAAAACGATAAACAACCACAGAATTCGCGCATAAGCCTGAGGAGTAGTAGAGTGGATGACACGCGGAATATTCAGTGTAGCTTATCGCCATATATATTTTTATAAATTACTATATATATATGTATATATATATATATATATATATATATATACATAATTACTTTTTATTTTTATACTTACAGACACGAGAGTGTCATCTGGCTGACTTTATCAATTTCCCATACAATGCTTAACTCTAGAAATTTTATTTTTTGAAAAGGGCAACTCTAATTATAAGTTATAATTAATGATTCTTATTGTTATTTTCATACCAACAGATACTAGTGTTTCAGGCTTACGTAATCAGCAGTGCAGAAGATGACAATCAACGCTAGTCGAAAGATTTGAACCCAACCACGAAGCCAACTTTAACTTCATTAGCACGGAACTTACCCCGGATCACCGTTCACCACCACAAAATTAAATGAAATTGTTAACATTAATAAAGCTTTATGTTATCTTATAGTAAGAAAGTTACATGAAGTTACGATCTCACACACAATACCAGATTACTGTTTTTTAATTTCCCAGACAATGCTCAAATTTATATCGCAGGCTGCTTCAATCTTTGAAAGACTATAGATACTCACGAAGGGGGTGTTTGCGCGTGAATTTTTTGTGGCAGCAAGTGTGTAATATCGAACCACATATCTCCTGAGTCGACATTGTTAAATACTAGTGGAAAGTGAAGTGTATATGCAGGACGACTGAAAAAAAATGTCGGGATAATACATACATACATATATACATACATACATACGTACATACATACATACATTATGGCAGCAAATTCGTTTTCGAACATTGCCATTACTTTATATAGCACAAAAAAGGTATACAGAAACACGAAAATAAATCTGCGATGGGTCGCACGAAGGTGATTTAAACCCTGCAAAACTCTGGAATTCTTTTGCACACATTGTGCAGACATGTGCGCCACTAGCAGCACGTTCTTGATGGTCACTTCTATGTATAATCAAATGCCGCTTCAAACCACCTGCTGTTTTGTACGTCCGCCCACAGTTGACACAAATTAGATCTGGCAACACAAGACTGCTTTGTGGCCCACTGCGCTGATGAGTAGTCTGGTGGCTTATCAGCCCAGCTCTGCTCAGACATAATCTCCCGCACACCTCACACTCCAGACAAATTTGGCGCCCCCGACCATCCACTACTCCTTTCACCATCCCTCTCCGTATATCACGCTTCAGCCGCTCATACTGGGTTAGATCAGCCTCAAACTTGCTCACACGTCCCCGCAAGGCCCTTCTCCACTCTCTACGATCCCAAGCGAGACTCTCCCAGTTTCTTTCATCCATCTCACATTTTTTAAAATGGACCTCAAACAATCTTTGAATCTCATTTTAGGCTTTTGAGCCAGACGCCTTCCCTCGGCGAGCTCGCTATAAATGAGTTGTTTGGGGAGTTGACTGTCTAGCATCTTTACCACATGTCCACTCCATCTCAGTCTATGTTTGATAATGTGAGCTTCAATGCTTATATATTGGGCCCGTTCAAGCACCTCCACATCACTGACATACATTTGCCAACCCACACCTAAGATTCGCCGTAGGCACATCTGGTGAAACTGCTCGAGACGTCTGAAATGCTTCCTGTATGTTGTCAAAGTTTCGCAGACATAGAGAAGAGCAGAGAGAACGCATGTGGCATAAACCTTATTTTTTGTTGGCAGCAGGATCCCGTGACAGCTCCACAAACGCCTGTCCAACTTACCAGCATACTTACATACATACATACACACATACATACATACATACATATACATACATATACATACATACAACATATTTGCATACAACATACATGCATGCATATATACATACATACATACATACATACATACATACATACATACATACATACATACAACAGCCCATGCCATTACGTTACGTTTATTGTAGTGTTTAATCTTTTCTTAGAGTATCTGCCGGTGACAATTTCATATTTCTCTATTTCAAACAGAAGTAGTCAGAGAGTGGTTACTTTTTTTTCATTAGTTAATAGTAGAAGTGTTTCGGTGTTCTTCTAGTATGTAATCCATAAATTAGTTTTGCGTATCGGGTTGTTTACTTCCCAATAAGTTATATATTAATTAGGCCTTATATTAATCCATAAGTTTGGCTTACTTGGTTAATCACCTATTGGAATATAAACCACTCAGTAGATTACATATTGGAAGATCAACTGTTTTATTGCTCTGATTGAACGTGTACTCGGAGTCCTCACATCGCATTTGTAACCATGCATCTAATTCGATATTTATTCTATCAATACTTAAAGTAAATAAAAATTTATTTTTAAGAATAAAAAGCATTTGATTTCTGACATATTTTTTCTCATAGAAAGCGAATAGAATATTTCACCAACAAGAATTTTCTATTGGAATTTTCAAATGCAAAACTTATTGAAAATCAATTGCAAATATTGATTTTATTCTAATCTCTCTCGCCTGCCCCCTCTTTCTTTTACTCTGTCTTTCAAAGTGTTATTTTTGATTGCTTATATATTATTTATTTTATTCTCAGTGCTTTTTTCCTCTTTGTTCTTTTGACGTACATAAGCCGATTTTTCTGTGCTTAAACAAATGCAAGTTTTTCAATCTTGAATATCTTCGAGAATATGGATTGGTTCTAAGAAAAAAAATATTGGATCATTGAAATATAAAAAACAATGAATTGATATAATATATATATAATACAGAAATATTGTCAGAATATTTAATAAGAATGAGAAAACTTAAAAAAAAAAACTTATATAACAAAAGCTAGAAAAAAAAACTAGAAAAAAATCTGGGAAGTTACATAAGTAGATATTATGATTAATTCATAGACTGAAAAATAACGTAGGTTTCTTTAGCCAGATGATAAGGAAATTATCTAACTAATGGTCATGCCAAATGTACTACAATCAAACGATTATATTAACCAACTCTTTGTAAAGTTATACAAAAATTTGTATGTATATAAGTCTGTATGAATAACAGTATATGGACTTGGAAAAATATATAACCAAAACACAGAATAGCAGATCACCGCAGCCATAGATATTGTCAACATGAACAAAAGAAGGAGCAACGAAACAGTTACATAAATGATTTGTAAGTAAGACAAAAGAAAAGATCTACGAAAATAGCCACGAAAATAGCTATGAAACAAAGAGGAAATGGTTACTGGCAGCTTCGCAAAACAATGCAATAAGTACTTAATATGTCAAAGCTGAAATAGATAAAATCAGAAAAAAGCACTTGATGCAGATTGTGCAAAAATATAAAATGTAAAATTACATAATCAGTAAATGCAACAAACAAGCCCTAAAAGTTCACATGTACAGACACGACTACGAATGAAGCCATTGATAAGCAAGGAGATTTGATATAACTATCAACAAGTATTTAAAACTTGTTAATATTGTGCATGTTGTCGTCTTAGCAGGAAAGAGGGTCGGAATAAAATTGAAGCAAATACACATAGAGTTTAGAGAGACATACAAGACGGTAAAATTAATATAATCCCAATAATTGTAAGAGCACTATAATCATTATAGAAATACGTGTACATGAATACAAGTCCACGACCCGTATGTAACAAAGTTTTATGTCATTTTTAAATATATAGAAAAATGTTTTTTATATGAATATCAATTATAGGCGTATAAATATATATATATATATATATATATATATGTATATATATATATATATATATATACATTTATTTGAGGACTAGTTTCTTCAGTGGAAAGCAACATTTTATTAAGTCGCCTGACAAGAACTATCAATTTTAATCGACAATTTGACCAACACAACAGCATGAGTAGTGTAGTGACCCTATAAATTAGTTTATATTAATAAAAAATATATATTGCTAATCTGTTATTGAACCCTCTTTGTTAATAATCTCGTTAAATTCATTTGTATATATATATATATATATATATATATATATATATATATATATATATAAACCCCCCTCCTTGGGTTGAGCACTATCGTAAATAATCTCACTCGCTACTTAATGCGAAGCTCGCGGTTTGTTTACAAACAAACGTTTGAGCACTTTACGAGTGGCGGACGGATGTTTATTTAAATAGACATTCGGACAGATTAGTTGCGGGCACCGCTTACGTGGTCGAGGGGTAGAACTGCCGACTGTCATCACGAAGTTTCTAGGTTCGATCCTCGGCTTGGGATAAGTGCTAGTCTATCGGCACTGATGAGTTGTGATACAACGAAACAGGACTGTATGTCGATGACTACAAATATATTATATATATATATATATATATATATATATATATATATTAGTGTTGGAATGATAAATTAGTATGGAATCGGGAATCAGAAAAATCAGAACGTTCAAAGATATCGCAATCAGTAATAAATTGTGCTTATGTACCAATGTCAAAAACGATTCATTATAAGTTTCTTTTTATTTGCTTTCGAGTAAGGCAAAAGTTTTAACTGCTGATAGTAATAAGAAAATCAAAAATACTTATAGATTTCAAGAAACTAGTTAAACTAAAAGCTATAGATTATGTCCCAAGCGTATATTTTTAAGTTTGATAAATATTTGCGCTTTTAACATGTCTTGGTTTTACGGTAATCAAGGGAAAATAACAACTCGTTAGTTAACTATTTAGAGATACGGTAAGAAATCGGAAGTTGTATCGTCCCATCACTAATATATATATATATATATATATATATATATATATGTGTGTGTGTGTGTGTGTGTGTGTGTGTGTGTGTGTATGTGTGTGTGTGTGTTTGGTAGCATGGGTTTCATATTTAAATATGATGCGGAGTTCATATTGGAGCACATATATAACGGGACTCATGTAATACAAACATAGAAATACCGATGATAACGGAGAGAAGACACACACATACAAACACACACACACACACACACACACATATATATATACATTTTTTAAACACATTACCTTTTTCATGATGAAAGATAACACAAGAGAACAGTTAGAAATA
The DNA here is from genome assembly GCF_053919585.1 of Euprymna scolopes. Taxonomy (NCBI): domain Eukaryota; kingdom Metazoa; phylum Mollusca; class Cephalopoda; order Sepiida; family Sepiolidae; genus Euprymna; species Euprymna scolopes. The sequence goes on from NC_136498.1 coordinate 101,238,357, forward strand.
ATGATGACTTCTATATTCATCTGATCGACCGGTCGATTGACATCAGGAATTCAAATTTGGATCTACATAGTCTAAATGTTCTCCCTTCGCTTCCGAGGGATTAACTGACCAACTCCCTGACTCTCTTGCTGACTGATTTCTGACTGATTTCTCTCTGATTAAAATCCGAACCCATAATATGGAGAAATGTCCTTTGTCTATGACATCAGAAGTGTGTTTTTCAAACGTGACCAATTTCACGTAGCTTTATATATATTTGTCTAACACAATTTTGACAACAAAAGAATCCTTAATTCTAATCTAACCTATTTAAAACAATATAATTTAATTTGCATTGTTCATTCTTTAACTGATATATTTTATATTCAGATTTCTAAAGAATTACTAATAGACTTAATTTCTAACATTCCATTTCTTAACGATGGCTACAGGGTTCGATTCTATCCCAGTCTCATTTTTCACTTATCTAATATTCTTCTTATTTACATGTAAAGGGGACAACCCTTTTCCATGTAACACACATACACACACACAAACACACACACACACACAAACACACACACACATACATATATATATATATATACATATGATAGTTGAAGCTTTTTTCTTTGTGGCATGAAGTGTTAAAGCAATGACGAAACCCGTTTTTTTTTTTAAATACCGGTGTTAAATTATTTAGATGGGAAGTATAGTACTTTCATCAATGCATTTAATACTTATCAAGAATTGAGTTTGCACCTTCTTTTTCAATCTAGAAAATTTAGAAAAGAATTCACGGTAAGCAAAAGGAAATTGATGTTTAACGATCTAAGATTAGCGTCTCAAAGCTTAATTGTAAACGATGATGTAGTAGTTTATTCTATTCTTGTATTAAAATTAATTGGTAGGAGAAACATAGATCTAAACTTTTACCAAGTATGATAGCTTCTGACGCAGGTTTTTTTGCTAGTCTCATATCGTTATTATCTGTAACAGAGAGATGAAAAATTCAGGCCATTAAGGCCATTAATGCATTTTCAGTGTTTATAAGAATGGAATTTGAAAATATCTTTTGTTCATTCGGTTTGAATTAAAGGCATTACTTTTGCCCCCCCCCCCCGTATATTAATATATATATATATATATATATATATATATATATATATATATATATATACACTGTACTTTGGGGTGATTGCGACAAATCCGGGGTAATTGTACCAACTAAAAAAAGAGTGCTCTTTATATGCGTGGTTGCCAAAAGAGCAATTTTAGCTAGTAGGCGCATATACCCTAAAGTATATTATTTTATATATTTTAAATGCAATTAAAATAAATATAAAAAATATATTTAAATAAATAATAATTAGGTTAGTGATACGTCGTATAATGGATTTATGCGAACTCTATAAAAATGCAATAGCTTTGTAAACAACAAACATTATTTCTGGAGCAAAGACATACCACACACGTCCAGAAAAAAAAACAGGTTGATCTAATATTATCTAGAGCACAAACTATATCTGATATTTAGAAAGTTATTAGTTCTGGCATGATTGACGGATTTTAGTGAGAATTTGACCTCGATTAATAAGCAGAATTTATGATTCTCATTTTCCAAACGAGTATTGTCCTTACTGTTCCTGCCAGCGTTTACACATAAAATCGTACTTATTTTAAAACATTTGCAGAGGTGGGTCGAGCGAACAATGGTGTAGTCTATAAATATAAAAGCGAAAAAGTATTATGTTTGTATGTGTGTTCGCTTTTTCTGTATGTCTAAAAAAGGCATTTTTCAGAGAAGCGGTCGGTCGCTTCACAACTTTTTAAAACTTTTTATATCACATATAAATCGTAATATCTCACAGTTAACAATGAAGCTCGCCTGTCTATTAAATTTGCTCGATTTCGGGAAGATAAATATTCAACATTTGTCGCTCGCCGCATGTGGGTTAGTCTTTTTCCTATAACATCTTGGGAAAATATACTATCCCACAGTCAAACTTGACCTCATTAACTCATTAAAACGGGCACCTGCCAAATCCAAGTAATTAAATAAATTCAAACGTGTTTCCGTTAGCATCTCGCGGTGGGGCAATCGTTAACGTCGCACTTTTTTTTTCACACTTTAATTTACAACTTTACCTCAAGGGTTCGGGTTCGATCCTCATACGTACTTTTTTTACCCCCCCCCCCATCCCGTGAGTTTCTACACACACCTCCAAACACCCGGGCAACGCCGGGTACCCCTCACTAGTCTCCTATAAAACGTCAGTAATGCTTCTCGAATTTCTGTATTATTATTACAATATTTCACATACTCATAGGCCCGCTTTAAAAATTATCATCTAAACTGTATCATAGGGTATTTATCCAGGATGAAACACGATGCACCAGCAAGTGTGTGTATAATTAAATTATACAACTCCACCTGCCTCAATATAGTATAAATAGTAAAAGTCAAAGTATGGGATTAGACACTTTCAGACAGCACGGCGCGTATCATTACGATGAATAAACCAGGAATACATAGACAAAGAAGGTTTCTTGGAATGGCTCAAGTCGGGAGCCCTCCACCACGATCAGAAATAGGTCATAATGGCTGCTCAAGATCAGGGATTGATGATCATTATATTCAAGAAGAAATGTAATGACAACAGATGCAGGTTCTGCCATATAGAATTGGAAAGTGTGAGTCATCTGGTATCAAGTTGCAATGTTCTTTTGAGGGACGGCTACTACACAGCCAGACATGATGGAATATGTAAGTACCTCCACTGAACCATCTGTAAAAAATGAAACATCCAGTGTACCAGCAAGTCCTAGGAACATCAATCAGAAAGAACAGTTGGAAATGACTTATATATCATATATTACGACCTTGTAATCCCAGTAGCTACCTACCTTGAAAATTCCGCTCTCAAACCTGACATAACTATATGGAATAAGTCAGAGAAAGTGGCAACCTTGGTTGAAGTGAGTGCCCCTAATGATGAATTTATGAACATAACTGAAGGGGAGAAACAGACCAAATATCAAGGTCTCATGTATGATATCAAAAGAAACTGGAATCTTAGGAAGATATCAATCATACCAGTTATCATAGATGCTACAGGGCATATGAAAAAGAACCTGAAGTCCTACCTAATATTCCTGGTAAACCAAGTGCAAAAGAGATCCAGACAATTGCACGTAAGAGAACAGCGAGGATACTAAAAAGAGCTCTCGGTTGGTTTTAATAAAAAGCAGGGGAATGTTGGCGGCTGTTTTTGCTGCTCCATACCCAGCGTTACAATCTTCAAAGAAGGAAAACTTAAAAAAATAAATATGTGTGAAATATAGTTTATACTTATTCAATAAAAAAGCATAACTGTAAGTAAAATATATTACCAATATTTCGAAAACTATATAAATGTAACTGTATGCGTGAGTTCTTCCTTATAGACTTCGAAACGGCTGAACAGATTTTCCTCAAAATTTACAGAGCTTTAGTGTAAAAGTTTGTGAGTGGTCTTAGTTAATTTTTCCCCAGAATACCGACGATAATTACATATAGTCGATAATCGAAACCGTTATTTTAATTTGTCTATCATCGGTAAAGCCAATTTGACAGGTTGTTGCTAAGCAACAATGATAGAAGAAAGGGCCTGAAAATTCTACCGTGATTAAGTTGATAGCGGTCGCTTTGCATGACGTTGTCTGTAGGTTCAAACTCTGCACGTAAATTTCTAAATTTTTCTTTTTCATTAACTGCAAAGTGTTGTATAAGACTTGAAAATTTACACGTTTTTTTTTAAATATTTTGTATATAAAATTATAGTATATATATATATATATATATATATATATATATATATATATATATATATATATATATATATATATATATATATATATATATATATCTAATACGGCACAATCACGTTGACACACGGGTTCGCGCCAGATCACCGAAGTTAAGTAGTTAAGCAACGTTGAGCGTTGCCAGTACCAGATGGGTGATCATTTGGAAAGGCGAGGCGTTACATACATCGCGAGGTAAAAATATCAGGTTGGGAAACTGGCGCGGTCTATCCTTCTCATGAGGTAGATGAGCCTCCCTTAAACCGTGGTAGGTAACCCATCTAGTGATAGCCTCACGATAAAAAGACCCATTGATAGACTTGGCGAAGCGTCAAGTATTTTCGGTCATTAGAAAAAAAATATGAACGATTCCGCGGAATTTGTTCACGCTTCACGTGCGCCTACTGGTATTGGATGAAACAGTTTTTTTTTAAATATATTTTTCATTTTTGCATGACGTAGTCTGTAGGGTCAAACCTCGCGCGTAAATTTCTTATTTTTATTGTTTTTATTTCTTTTTTTATTGTTCGGTAATTGGAAAGAAGTTTATATAAAATAATTTTATGAAAGAAACAGTAGGTTCCCTAGAGTGCAACGTACAATAACATATTTTGGACTAAGTTACTGCATGGAAGCATGTGGAGCTTCCTTCCGAGCGATGCCATAGATTTCATTCAATCCCGGGCAACGTCGAGTCTACTTGTTAGTAATATATATGGATACATAAATAAATTTTATAAATCGTACGTAAAATCTATTTTCGTTTCTGTTCATTGCATCAAATTATTTATTATTTTTTATTTTTTTTTTTACACGGTGGTCACAACTTATCAAGGCCCGGAAGCCACTCAGGGATAAGGTTTATTGCAAGTACAGCACGTTTGTGTGGAGATTTGATGAAGTGTTTACTTAAGGGGGCGGTTCATTAGGAATTTGTTAACGTTGGACTTGAAGACATCCAAGTTGTAGTCAGGTTAGAAGCAGGCAGACGGAACAGAGTTCCACAGGCGTGCAGTTCTAAGAAAGAAGCTTAAATAAAATAGTTTAAATAATAACATTGTACTGTGTTTTAATATGTGCATGCTTAAAATACGTTTTCTTATTTAAATTTTTATTTTTACATAAATTTAGCTTCGATTTCCTTATCTATTTCTTCACCAGTCTCTTCATAATATTTATTTAATTATCTATTTAATTATCTATTTATTACTTTAATTAAACGTTAATACAGTTGGTTGCTATTGTTCTTTTACAATTAAAGAGATTTTGATTTTTTTAAAGATAAATAACTAAACGAAAAAAGCTGTGAAATAGAGGTCCGTTGTCTATAAAATAGTTGACCAGTGAAAACATGGACGGGAATAACAAAGGATTGATTAATTAGTAAACGAATTTAACACCATGTGTATATATTAAACAATTGATCAGATCAATTTTGTGCATTTTAACGTCGATAAAACGGAGAAAACTCATTGTAGCATATATTTTCTTACACAGGAATCATTACTTATCAAGACCCGTAGGCCACTTGAGGATAATGGCTAATGCGTATACATTAGTCAATGTGATTGTAGCGTAGTAAACATAAGTAGCGAAAATTTTGTGAATTGGATTACTTGAGGGGGCGGTTCATCAAGAATTTGTTTACGTTGGACTTGATGATAATTGTTGTGGAGACGCTCACTAATTAGTATACGTGGGTGAACAAGATATAGATAAAGGTATCAAGTCAACAAGACCGGAGAACTGTGTTCGAACGCCAGATAGGCAAGACGCATGTGCCGGTTGCTCCATGAAAGACTGTAACACGCCCTCTGCCGGGCAATCTTCCAACTGCAGTACAACTGCACCTTTGTAAATATGTATTATCTTTTCGTCTTAATATATTTGTTTTACCTTTACTTTTCTGCGTTCGTGTTGTTATTGATACAGACACAATAATAATAAAATTGTACTCAGCTGGAAAGCAAGCAAACGGAAGACGGTTCAACAAGAAGATGTGTTCATGGAATCTACGTTTAGGTATAGGCACAAATAAAGAGTGTAGGAAATTATTGATAGTGATTTTGGCTAGACGAGTGTTTTTCGTGAAAGTTTAGCGAGGTGGGACCATAGATTAAAGCTCAGACGAGCACTTTTCATGAAAATAACGATGAAGCTCGCAACATCATTTCTGTGGAAAAAAAAGGTTGCAAGGAAGAGAAAAGGGCATCCCCCACTAAGCTATGAAGTATATTTTTAATCAATTGTCAAGGCGGGATAAGCTCTTTCTAGCAGCTCCTGATCAGATGTGGCAACAGTACTCCATGGTTGGCCGTACCTGGCTTTTATATAGGTAGAGAATTGTATCAGGAGTGACATAACTACTGGAGCGGTAGAAGGATCCTACCATTTACCTTGGCAATGGAGTTTATATATGTGTTCCATTTCAGATCGGGAGTAAAGGTCAAGCCCAGAAGCTTGTCAAAACATGAAGCCTCCCCAAGACGAGTGCTATTCATTTCAATTGATAGCATATCAATGATCAATGTTCATGACATACTATATATATGTAAGTGTATAATATATATATATATATATATATATATATATATATATATATATATCTTTGTTTGTGTGTATTTGTTCGTACTCTTTGTATAGCCTCCTCACACTCGCTACTACGGAAAATAGTGTATAGTCTACGTTATCCTTCTTTCTTGCTTTAATTCGTCTCTCTCTCCATATATATATATATATATATATATATATATATATATATATATATACCTCGTCTCTCTCTCTCTCTCTCTCTCTCTCTCTCTATATATATATATATATATATATATATATATATATATATATTAAGATATTTATTTGGTACAAAAAAACACAGGAAAAAATTGCTCGATACGTTGGTAGAGCTAAATATGTTTTTATTATTTTTAACCTAGGAAGCTAAATATGTTTTTATTATTTTAACCTCGGGCTAAAATCACGATTTTTTTCTATAGACGGGATAAACAAATTGTCCAGTCTATGTCATCATATAATTTAGGCCAAAATAAATTGTCAGAAAAACATAAGCTTGATAATTTGTATATCCCGTTTACGGAAATCTTGTATTGATTTAAGCAAATAATTTCAAGGTTGAAATAATAAAACATATCTCACTCTATCTCTCTCTTTCTCTGTCTCTGTTTGTCTGTCCGTCTGTCTGTCTGTCTATCTCCCTCTCTCTCTCTCTCTCCATATATATATATATATATTGTGTGTGTGTCCGTGTGTGTGGTGTGTGTGTGTCCGTGTGTGTGAATATGCGTGTGTAAATACGTGTATGGCCCGGGTATCGGCATTGCCCGGGTGGAATATAAACGAGTGGTTTAACAGTACAAATATCAGCAACAAATAATTTCTAAACTAAAATACATTTTAATAACAATACAATGAAATGGTGAAGCCGTATTTAAAGTTGTAAGGATACATTTTCCTTCTAAGCCTGCAATCTTTATATAAAACATAGGATTAGATAGAATATATGATACTCATTTGCGAACCAATAATAATTAATAAATAATGAATTTGAAAATAGGGTAGCACACATAAATCACTAATCGTTGTCGCGACGTTGTTTCCTAAATCCCTCCGAATAGTAAAAACTTCGAAATCTAAATAGTTACATCACGGAAATTAATATAAAATTTTGTTAATTATTATTAAATAATGGTTTTACAATTGTAAAGAATTATAAAGACGGGAAAAGATATATATTTTTATGGTAATTGCATTATTTTGAAAAAATAAAGAGAAAGCTTTGTAAAATATGGTATGCCGTCCAAAGAATAATACACTATCGATAATCACAATTGTATGGGTGACAAAGTGGCAATGATACTTAGTGTTATTATTTGGAAGTGTATATGGACATTAGTTTTGTACTAGTCAATATATTTTTTTACAAAAGAGAGACCACTTTCCAAGGCCCAAAGACAGCTCGAGGATAAGGATTAATGAGTGTATTCAATGGGATAATATCGTTAGTAGTGGAAATTTGGTAAAATAGATTGCATAAGTGGACGGTTCATCAAGAATTTGTTTACTCTGGACTTGAAGACGACAAAATTGTATTGAAGTTAGAAAGCAGGAAAACGGAAGAGAGCGTGAAATATCTGAGATCCTTAATAGGGATCTCCTGGTAACATACGAGTCAATCCTTGGTCACGGACTCCGATGTGACATTTGCTCGTCCTTCGAAGGGGATTCTTTGGAAGGTATCTCAGAGTAGTAGGGCCCGTCAGTCGATTTGGTCAGAATCACTTTCACCTTCGGGTAAATAGACCGCTGCTTCATCGATCTATCACACTGGAAATGAATCAGATTCATGCAGACAAAAGAGAAACAGACTCGATTATATCTATTCTACTAATTAATTCAAGATAGATGTACAAGATATAAACTTATATACAATTGTTCAGTTGTTGATTTTAACAAAACTCTACTGAATTCCGATTAGATTAATTACTCTTGGTTTTCGCGGTGGCGACGGTTCGGGAAGAGAGAGGGGGTGACGACCCTCCGATAGTATTTGTTTTCTCTCGAATCTCAACTCCTACTGCCGATTTTGGCGTGGGAACCCGTTTATGTATTGGGGTAACGGAGTAGGCTGTCTGAACCAATCGCCACTAAAAAGGCCACCTCAGGGAATACCCTATCTTACTCGGGTTGCGGCTGCAATTGCGGGCCTGTTTTTCACGATCGATACATTTCGGTTGGTACTGCACTCATAAACCAAACAACCTGAGTCAGCACTCGTTGGCATCGGAAACGAAATTATGTTTCGTTATATCTCTCAAAGTGATATCAAATTGTCGTTTTCACCAAACAATAAAATTTATAACTTAAATCTTTCTTTCAGCAAGGTTTGGTTGCTGTCGCCCGGGCATACAACAATACTCAACGAATAAAAAATCATATCTGCCCGGAATTCTCCAGTGTTTCGGCAGCCTCAGGCCCACCCCCAGTGGAGAGCCTAATCGCTCCTTAGGACAGTCACGCCACAGAGTTCCACAAGCGTGCAGTTCTAAGAAAGAAGGTTCGTTCATGGAATCCGCGTTTAGGTTTAAGTACAGATAAAGAGTGGGGGAACTTATTGATAGTGGTTTCAGCTGGATGAGTGTTTTTCGTGAAAGTTTAGTGTGGAGGACTATAGATTCGAGCTCATACGAGCACTTGCCACGAAAATAACTATAAAGCAGAGACAGGCTCGAGATGTCTCTTCTATGAGAAAGAGGTTGCAGGGAAGAGTAAAGAACATCCCTCAGTAGGCTACAAAGTCTATTTGAAAACAGCATAAGGTATTTCCAGCAGCTTCTGCCCAGATGTGGCAATAGTACTTCATCCTTGGGCGTACCTGGCTTTTAAATTGATAAAGAATTGCATCAATAATTAGGATCCCACTATTTTTCCAGCGACCTTGCAACGTATTTGATGTACGTGTTCCATTACGGATCAGGAATAAATCTCAAGCTCAGAAGTTTGGCAAAACATGAATCCTCTCCAAGACGAGGCCCATTCATTTCGTTTATGATGTAAAGATAGGAGTTTAGTTTTAGATGCATTAAAAGTAACCAGCCACCTTTTTCCATTATACCACGTGCTCAAGGTCGGAGGAGAAAGAACCAAAGAGAACTTGGTCATTTACGGCCTTTGATGTGTTGCCGTAGATTGTAGTGCCGTCAGCATATGTGTCTACGAATGATCCGTGATTTTGAACATCATTGATGTGGATCAGGAAGAGATTAGAACCCAGCGTTGACTCCTGAGGGACTCCAGCATAAATGATGTGGGCCTCTGATTTCTGCCTATCAACAACTACTCTTCTGAACTTATCAGAGAGAAATGATTTAATAATTGAGAATACATTTACAACTACAACATAGCTTGATACCGTGTGAAGTAGACCTTTAAGCCATACCCTATCAAAGGCTTTTGATATGTCGAGATATTGCCCTAGAAAGGAACCCTCAATCGACAGATTCTCCTAGTAAATATAACTGTAAGAACATCTATTATAGATCTAGCAGAACGGAAACCATATTGCATGCCACTAAGAAAGTTTTGCTGAGGTGGTTGACTACTTCTCAATTTTACACAGATTCCAGTAACTACGCACATGAGACTTATTGGTCTGTACCGAGAGGAAGATGACCGATCACCTGAATTCTTAAATACAGGGCATTCTGATAAGGTTTTCCAGGGTGTTGGGAAGCAATTTTCTTTAAAACAACGCTTAAACAGCTTTGTAAGTATGGGAGCTAGTTCTGCTTGAAGCTTTTTAACACTATAATGGGAATGTCGTGAGTGGTTTACTGTAATACAGGTTTTTGATTAGCTTTGCAACATCACGCACATATACTTGCATGTCACATAGCGTGTATAATTATACAGGAGGAAATAGGGGAGGTTCGCGGCCTTGGTCGCATAGAGTAGAATTAGCTGCAACATTCTTGGCTAAGTCAAACTCTGCAACTAAATAAATGGCAAAGTGTATAAACATCTATTTATTGCAGTAGTAAATATTTGTAGATATTTCATATCAATGAATAATATATTATTATTAGATCGAGAAAGTTATGAGTCGTTAAGATTTATTAATTGCGATTGGACAAATGGAAAAAACAAAAACGACTTAAATGGTAATACGTATTTGATTCAAAATAAATGTAACTAATATTTAATAACATTTGCATTAATTTTCACAAAATAAATCGAAAGTATTTTTATAATACATTTTCGGCCAAGAAATTAACAAACACGCGTTTATAATCATACTGTTATGGATGAACACAGTTGCAGTAATATTTAACTTATTATTTGTAAGTTTATGTGAAAAATTAGATTTGCACTAGTTTATATGAGTGGACAATTGTTTATGCGTTTACTTTTTGTAGGAGTGGGAATCTCTATATTTCAGTGCAGGTTAAATCGAGAAAATAATTTTCTTTTCTTAATAAGTAATAAATATGTAGTAGCAATATAGTCATTTTTTTTTACATGTGTTATTCTCATGAAGATAATTTGGAAAGAAAAAAAAACGTAATAAGAACCCGTGTTGAGTATGATTGGAAATATTTTATAACTCATTCCGGTATTCTGATGAATAAAAGTTTAAAATGCAAATATAGTCAGAACAGAAAATAGAATTTTATTAGGTAGAGGGCGCACTTACTATTCATATACAAGATCCGATGTGTCATGCAATAATTATTCAGATGTTAGAATTGTAATATTGTTACATTTCTAATAGACATGTAGAAATATTTATACATGTTTTTAAAAAGATTTTTTTAAAATTCAATTTTCACACCAAACAAAGGAACAGTGCCACTTTGATGTACAGAGAGCTATTACCGGGGACATAACCTGTAGCGATATTATGAAGGGAGATGAGGAGCAAGATGTCTGTTCACATTACACTTGAACTTCTGAATGTAAGTACATTTGGAAAGCAGAATCCCGGAAGAGAATTCCAAAGTCTAGCAGCTATGAGAAAGAAACTATCGGAGCAGAAGGCTTTCTTACACCTAGGGATTTCTACTGTTTGGAGGGGGGATTTAACTGCTTGTCGCGGGTATTTACGTCGAGGGGTACAAGTGCTTCTTGTTCGTCAGAGCATTCACCATTATAATACTTGTAAAACAGGAAGAGGGATGCAACATTTCGTCGATGGGACAGAGGTTGAAGCTTTCATGACAGTTTAGGACCTACCAGGTTGGCGATTCTCTTTTGAACCCTGTTCAGGAATGAGAGACTAGTAGCAGATGCACCAGTCTAAATGTGATAAAAGTACTCCATAGATGTTTATAAAGTTACACACTGAAAGAACTTAATGGATAGGGGATGAAACCGTTGGATATCTCTTGTGTGGGAACACGTATTTCAGACGGATATTTAAATAAAACGGGTATGAAATGTATGCATAATTTCGCGAAACACGTTTAAGAAATAGCATAATAGATGCGCCTGATCCTGGATATGACCTTAAAAGTATATCCGATGTTGAGGCCCCAGCTTGCGGGCTTTGGGGAGCGTGGAGCTACCCTTTAATTGCCATTGCTCCCAGGTCCACTCTGACCCAGAGTGGTAGTACCTGTTAGGGTACTTACTATGGGTTAAATAGAAACCGACTTGAAAAAAAAATATATATCCTATTAAAAACTTTTTCTTCGAAATGACAGGATTCGGCATTAAATAATCTAAAAACGGTTGATATGCCGTAAAACAAAAATAACTAACCAATAGATGCGCGTGAAATATATGTTTTCGAAAGAGTTCGGTAGTTTTTCTATTGAGAATAAAGACAAGGGAAAACTCAACATCACTTTATTGACAGAGTAGATATTTTGTATATGTGGGCAACGCTTCAACAAAATCCACTAGATTGTACGATCGTTTGATAATGAGTATTGACTATTATTTGACAAAATTTTTGTCAATTAATAACAAAGTTTCCTCATATGCACAAAAGGGGGCGTGAGTTAAAGACACCAAAATTAAACTAGCATTTTAGTCGTGAGTAAGGCAGATATTTCTTATTTTATCTCCATTATAACACCGTTTTAATTTGAGTCAGTCTATCTTCTGGCATGCTGTTATATTTTGGTGCCTTTAACTGCTTTTCCTCTCCCTATTTTTGCTGATGAAGAGACTTTGTTATTAATTGACAAAATTTTTGTCAAATAATTTTTAATATTCATTATCAATTAAAACAAAATAAACATCGTTTCTGATACGATCGTACAATCTAGTGGATTTTGTTTGTTTTCCTTTCGAAACTAAGTTTTAATTCAAAATTATGAATCGTTTTACTCAATATTAAAATAGCTCTAGGATATATATACCTATTGAGCTAATTATATATCTACAGTACAATGACCACTGTTTTCTTTTAATAGTATTAATGCATTAACTAGTACATTGAAATAAATTCTGCTCTTTAGACTCCAGGTCTAATTCCCTAAAAAACGTATATATATATATATATATATATATATATATATATATATATATATATATATATATATATATATATGTTGCATGTATGTATGTGTGTATATATCTAATATATGTATTTTACGATTTGTTATCCTTATAATAAGCGTATCAAATGTGGTGCCATATGTGCACATTACTAATGCTCCAACTATAATCTTGATTGAATTCTTGCATAATTGTATTAACATGTATTAAGCATGCAAAGCTTTCCCAGCACCTGGACACAGCCATCTCTATACATTTTCATCTCTGCATTCTATAGAAATAATCATCGCCATTAGGGTCGTATATGCCATCAGACAAATTAAAGATGTCTACTGCCTGCTCCTGGGGCAACACTATTGTTCACCATCTTTTCATGTCTTTAAAGGGATGCGTTTACATTTATAGTAGGTGCTGCTAGAGGCTGAGCTTCTCTTTTGATGCATATTGCTGGATTCATTTTGAAGCGTTCTTGTGTCATTATGCTCTCCGGAAATTGACCCTTCTGAGAGTGCGTTTCACCTGTTACATCTGCAGAATAGAAAGAAAGGGCCCAGTTTTCCATTATCTACATGTAATGATGAAGATTACATTTACAAGTCTTCTTATAGTATACATCTCTTTTTGATGAACTAATGTTGGCATATACATACAGACACACAGAAACACAAACACACACACACACACACACACACACACATATATATATATATATATATTTATTTATTTAGCAAAATGCCAAAAATGCCAATTAGTAACGACCTGAAGAAAGTGCTCAATACTATTGCAGATCAAATATATTTTATTACCGTTTTATATGCTTAGCTACACATATTTTGCTTACAGAATCGTATCAACGATCCAGTTACTTCATCAATGATACGATTCGATAGCCGAAACATGCGTAACTAAAAACACACAGACACACACAGACACACACACGCATATATATATATATATATATATATATATATATATATATATATATATACGACACGGGAGACCCAAGGTTGCCCGAAATTGAATCGTAATCAGCTAAGGGTTCACATTCTTATATTTGTATTGTCATCGATATCGGTGAGATTGACCATTTTTCAATCAAATCGATCGATTGTCTGCTCTTGTAAGGGACCAATCACGCTCCATCGAAAGAAAACTTCACATGTCTGCCCGCAGTGATAATATCCATAATACATTGCATTTTACATTGCGCTGTAGAGAGACTACTTTTAGTTTTGTAAAAGTATTGTTTTTATATATAATGACTTGAATAAAAGTTTAAAATTCAAAATTTTACTACCATAGTTGCATTGTATCCTAAAGAGAAGCATTCATTTCCAATGGGCCCTTGCAATATAAAAAAAATCTGCTGATGATTATATATGCCTGACCTTTCTGCTTGTTTTTTACATGATGGTCACCACTTATCAAGGCCCGGAAACCACTCGGGGATAAGGATTGTTGGGTGTACAGTAATCAATGGGATAGTATCGTAGTAATTGTTAGAACTGGATATTTTATAAAGTATCTTACTTAAGGGAGCGATCCATCAGGAATTTGTTTATAGTGGACTTGAAGACATCCAAGTTGTATTCAGATGGGAAACAGGCAAACGGAAGGGACTTCCACAGGCGTGCACTTCTAAGAAAGAAGCTTTTTTCATGGAATCTACGTTTTGATTTAGGCACAGATAAAGAGTGGGGAAAATTATTGACAGTAGTTTCAGCTAGACGGGTGTTTTTCGTGAATGATTGGGGAGAGGGGACCAGAGATTTGAGCTCGAACGAGCATTTGCCATGGAAATAACGATAAAACAAAGACAGACTCGCAACATCTCTTCTGTGGAAGAGAGGTTGCAGGGAAGAGAAAAGGACATTCCCCACTAAGCCACGAAGTCTATTTTGTACTCTGTCAAGGCAGAATAGACTGTTTTTAGCAGCTCCAGCCCAGATGTGGAAACAGTACTCCATCCTTGGACGTACTTGGCTTTTATACAGATAGAGAATTGCATCAGTAGTGAGATATCTTCTGGAGCGGTAGAAGGATCCAACAATTTTCCCAGCGACCTGGGCAACAGACTTGATGTACATGTTCCATTTCAGATCAGGAGTAAAGGTCAAACCCGGAAGCTTGTTAAAACATGGAGCCTCCCTAATCACGGGAGACATCCATTTCAGTTGATGCCAGATGAGGATCAGAGCACTGATGATGAACAGATAAGAGCTTGGTTTTAAAAGGATAGGAGCTTGGTTTTGGTGTGCGCAAGCATGGATGCGCTCATATCCAGATACATGCACACATCGACACCCCAACCCCCAAGGAGGCGTATACACAGGCCCATGCGCGCATATTGATTCAGCCATACCTGCACCCCCACGCATACATGCAAGCGCATGTGCACATATAGATACCAATATTCGTGAACACATACATCGACATATATATACAGCTGCACGCTCTCACACACGTATGTGGACAGCAGGCAGCGGGCATATATACTCTCACATCCACACCCGTATGCATATATATATATATATATATATATATATATATATATATATATATATATATATATATATATACATATATTACAATAGGCATCTAAGCATACCGAAAACTAAAACTACCATCATTTAATAAGCTTTAATATTTTAACTTATTAAAATACCAACCAGAATAAAATGAAAACACAAATTAATGATTGATTCAATTAAACCAGTAAATATATATGGAAGGTCCATAACCCTAATAAGACAAAAAGTGTATGGAATATGATATTTGTGTTCCTTCCAAGTATATTTATGTACGTGTATATGTCTGTCTGCGCATATATGGGCTTATAGTATCTGTACTCGTTTTTTGTGTACATGTACATGCATTCATACGCGCATAAGGAAACAAAATAAAAAGACAAAATTACTGCTATTCAATAAGCTTTACCATTAAAACATAAATACATAAATTAAACATTCAACTTGTTACAAGTAAAACAAGTTAAAGGTTTATTTCAAAACAACACACATTAATAATAAAGAATAATAAAATAAATAAATAAACATAAATAAATAAAAAAACTGAACTAAAAGACATCAAATTTTTATCAACTGACCAGTTGATCCAATTTAGTTAAATTTGTCAATAGCTGAAACACCCCTAAATGACCTGAAATAGGATCCTTACTATCGCTCATTGTCGGTAACCATGACAACCGCGCTACCTCAGCTCCCATTCCTCTCTGTCCCCTTATGGTCCTTATCCCCTCTGTATTATTATATCACCCCTCTTCCATACTAATTTCTTAACCTTAAACTACCCTTCCAACTCTCCCTTCTTAACCGCACCCTTCTCTTATTATTGGCGAATCTTCTAAAAATTTGAAAAGATGTTGAACCTTTTTAATTTTTGCCCTTTAATTTTTCTTGGCTGGTGATATCTAATATCATTGCCACGGTCTGCACATCGTAGCAAGATATGGCTGTATTTACATAAAAAATAATATATATATATATATAACTTGCTCTCTTATGATTGAGCACTATCAACGACCTTTGTTGAAATTCAATTATTTTCAATCTTCATACCGGAAAGCTATATATATATATATATATATATATATATATATATATATATATATATATATATATATATTTACCAGTGGTGAAAAAACCGGACTAGAGTGCTCAATGTGTAGCCAGAGCAGTATATAAGAAATTTATTACTGTGAGTCCAGAATGAGTTTACATATTGTTTACAACTAGAGGAAGATCTTCAAAGAGAGGAAATATCCAACTAGCATCGTCAGAATTCATAGTCCATCTATGAATTCTGACGATGCTAGTTGGATATTTCCTCTCTTTGAGGATCTTCCTCAAGTTGAAACAATATGTAAACTCATTCTGGACTCACAGTAATAAATTTCTTATATATATATATATATATATATATGTATATATATATATGTGTGTGTGTGTGTGTGTGTGTTTAAAGAGGTTTGACTTAAGCTTTTTACTGAGCAAACCAATTTATCAAAAATCTCATGTGACATTTCATAGTTCACTATTTTTATTCATCAAATGTTTTCTGTGCACAAAAGTCTAGACATGACCAGACTACTATTTCTGAATAATTAATCTATACTGGCAGTTGTATTTTAGTATTTTGTTTATTGAATGGACTCGCATTTTGAAAGTAATGAGTAAGAACATTACAAGAATAACTTTTGAAACTGGCTTTATTCTCGCGAAAAACCTTTAAGCTATTTCCGAATTATTCAATCTTTAAGCGAGAGAGTATTTGGTCACATTTTGGAGATAGGTGAAATTGGTCATTTGTACTTCATTCTTATGTTTCAAGTCAAGTAACGACGTTATTCTACACAGGTCCGGAGAGGTGACTGGTTTGCAGTAGACAGTTCCACACAAGTTCTGAGTGGTGACTGGTTTGCAGTAGACAGTTCCACAGAGCAAAAGATTCTTACCGTGTCGAGACGGAAAAAAACATGCGAAATTGCTACAGAAAAGGTTTAATATTTATGGAGCACTTCTGGTTTCTGATTGGTCGATAGCAGAACGTGATTTAATTCGATTCGTAAGTTCCTAGCAGCATAGTTTATAAATAGTATCGCTCGACTTTGTGGGATCAGACTGAGGTACACCGCCTGGGTAATACCTAGGAGGTCGAACCTCTCAGGCCTTGCCACTGGGCTTTCCGGTGGAGTAAGTTCATCGCTTACTGCCTGAGGCGCCCCGACCGAGGAATGTCGACAGGTTTACTAAGGCAATTTTTGCAATTGCAAGAGTGCCCCTCCTTTAGGGGAGCCTGCTTAGTTCCCCACTTTCTAGGCCTTGTGCCAAATATTGCTGATGTGGCCAGCAATTTAAATAACTATCCCATTATTCATCTTGGATGATGGGATGGTCTCCTAGCGGCTTCGGCTGCAGGGAGACAGGGTAGTAGTACATGTCAAGGATTCGTTACTTGATACTCAGCGCGAGAAGTGAGGGGCGGTAACCGGCCCAGCACCTGTCGGACTGAGGTACACCGTCTGAGTAATACCTAGGAGGTCCACCCTTCCAGGCCTTGCCACTGGGCTTTCCGGTGGAGTAAGTTCATCGCTTACTCCATGGGGCGCCCGTACGGGGATGCCGACGGGGTTACTCGGGCAATTTTTGCAATTGCAGGAGTGCCCCTCCTTTAGAGGAGCTTGCTTAGTTCCTCAATTTCTCGACCTTGTTCCAAATATTGCTGATGTGAGCAGCAATTTAAATAACTACCCCATTATTCATCTTGGATGATGGGATGGTCTCCCAACAGCTTTGGCTGCAGGATGACAGGCTAGTAGTACACGTCAAGGATTCGTTACTTGAAACTCAGCCCGATAGGTGACGGGCCGGGAACCGGCACAGCATCTGTCGGACTGAGGTACACCGCCTGAGTTATACCTAGGAGGTCCACCCTCCCAGGCCTTGCCACTGGGCTTTCCGGTAGAGTAAGTTCATCGACCCGGGAATGCCGACGGGGTTACTCAGGCAATTTTAAGGGAGCCTTCTTTGTTTCCCACTTTCCCGCCCTTGTGCCGAATATTGCTGATGTTGGCAGTAATTTAAATAACTAACCCATTGTGAATAAAAAATATTGCAACAGATTTATAGCAATAGAATAGATTCTGTAAAAAATTAAATAATAACAGATATTTCATTCGCTAAAATTAACAAAAAATAAACAAATAGTTTTAAAAAAAGATAAAATTAAATTAGATAGATGCATAAATAAAAAAAATGAAAATATCTATAGTAATAGCGATGAAAATAAATAAAGAAACCCATGCATAAACACTTTTCTGGTTTACAGTTTTCCTGTTTCCACTTCCATTTCTACCTTACAATGTTTTTTAAAAAACTTACTGTTTGATATAACCTGGATGGTCGCGTTCTTAATATTTCGAAAATGTCAGCTCTTTTTCCTGTTTCCACTTCCATTTCTACCTTACGATATTTGAACATGTTTCTTTTTTAAAAAAACATTCTTATGTCTCTTTTCTCAAAAGAAAAGAGACATAAGAATGTTTTTTAACATGTTTCTTTTTTAAAAAAACATTCTTATGTCTCTTTTCTCAAAAGAAAAGAGACATAAGAATGTTTTTTTTAAAAAAAGAAACATGTTCAAATATCGTAAGGTAGAAATGGAAGTGGAAACAGGAAAAAGAGCTGACATTTTCGAAATATTAAGAACGCGACCATCCAGGTTATATCAAACAGTAAGTTTTTAGTAACTGATTTGTATTGTAATTATCTTGAAAAATAAATGGATATACGAAAAAGTTTAAAAAGTAACGAAACAAATATGACTATCTTTCGTTTGTAGAGTTTTGTTCCTACGTCACGCCAATGCAACAGCCGGTTCCCTGCATTGCTATAGCCTTCTTATACGTCTCCATTTCTATAAAAATTAAATGCACATAGAAGAACACCAGTGTATTATCAAGTGGAAATACTACTGTAGTATACAATACTCGCTTACTAAATTGAAAGGTGGCAGAATAAACACCAGACTAATCATATCATTCGTTCTTAATAATTTTATTGGACTATTGCACGATTAACTGCCTAATAATTCAAGTATTTGTTCAACTTACCTTTCACTCTAGTAGCTTTTATATATAAATATTGTTTACATATAACCATTATTTAATATATTTAGTAGCTTTTAGTGAATATAAACCGACGGATGTTCAAAAGAAGTGCCTTCCATTTTTGTCATTCAGCCCTAATAGATTTGAAGGGATTTCAAATTGCATTGTTGTGTCGACTGAATTGTTTCATTTATGATCTTAAAGTTCCATAGCCCTGTTGCAGATATTAATGGTGTTAGACCCGAAGAAAGTTACCCCTGTCATGAACGGTCTTCAGAAGCCGAGATGTGTCATTGAATTCCTAATGCAGAAAAATCTGAACCAATTAACACACACGTCGCCTGTTGAAAGCTGATGGAACCTATGCAGTTTATATTAGCACCGTTAAAAGATGGGTGCATTGATTTCAGAGTTGTCACAGCCGTGAGTGACAAAGGTCTCTCCAAATTTAGCGAGTGAAGTATCGAAAGAGGCTGGCAAATGTATATAGAGTATGGTGGTGACTATGTATAAAATAAATTCTAGAGCAGGGAAAATCGCTCATTGTTATAATCGGGGCTCGGCCTCTATAGATATTGCACGTTTTGGTTGTTGTTGTAAAAATAGGAGGCCTTAATTTAAGAATAATCCTTGTAATATTATTTAGGTTTTATCTTACCAGCGACACCATGTTTTTTGTTTTATTAAACTCAAATGTTTATTAGCCATTTGGAACATTTCATTTTAATAAAAGGGACGACCAAGATGATAACGGTCGTAGCGAACAGCCTAATTATATATTAATGTTTAGTTTTCTTTATATTGCATATTGCTTCCCAATTTAAAAACCTTTATTAGGAAATATCTTTATTGTAAATCATGCCCAATAATGTATGAAAATCTATTCAAGAACATGCTTAAACTTTTAAGTTTAAGCAACAACAAGAAACTCATCATCTCAAAGATTTTCTAATGTATAAGGAATGTGACAAAATGCCCACGCAAATTTAATAAATCATGGGAATAAAAAATGAGCGTTTATTGTTAATCACATGGCATTTTTCAGCTCGAGAATTGAAACATTAAATTTGTTAACAACATCTATTTAACCCTTGGCATTTCACGCAAAGTTTTGTTTTTATTTGAATACGAGCATCATATTCAAAAACAATAGTAAACAAGGTTCAAAAGTGTTCATTATATCTACTGAACTTAAAAAAAATTAAACGCACGTCTACGAATACAAGATTCCGGGCGCGTTTGAAATGAATGTTTCTTTTAAAAGCATAATTGAACTATGATATTTGACTTTTGTTTAAACTAAAATTTAAGGCAGTATCACAGTACGAGCTGTAAGGGGAAGCATATGAAATAAATAGTAGACTCTTTGATATGACAGGAGTGCGTTAGAAATAAATGTTTCTATTTGAGGCATAAATAAAGTATAATAATCGAATTTTGCATTTTTAGCTTTAATTTAAAAAAAAATTATAAAATCAACAGTAGGTTCTCCGCAGTGCAATGTAAAATACAATATAAACTGTATGTTAATTGATTATGTCATCACAAATCTTAAAGTAAAAATCAAAATTGCTATGCAATAAGGTATGTAATTGGTAAGAAGCGGGCACTGAGTAGTAAATAGGCTTACTGATTGTGGCATGTTTTTCTTGATATATAGGCTAAAGTAAGGATATTTTCTTCTATTAAATCAGTAAAAACATCACATAGATTAATATTAACTAATTAACATTTGTCATTCCCATCAATTTCGGCACTACACGGAAATTTCAACCTAATATACAAGAAATGGTCAACAAAAAGAGATGTCAGGCCTTGAGGCAAAACAGTAAAAGCCTTGTAATTCTTGTTGATGAATGCCAGTTTTGAATTTATGTCTAATGAATTTTTGCTATTATATTAAAATAAATGAAGATTGTCTAAATTTTCGTTATACTTTTTTGTTGAAGAACGTGTGTACTATTACTTGAATTTGCCTGTATGTTTCAAAATTCGAAAAAAGATAGCACAATTATTTTGTTAAACTTTTGCAGCTTTCATGGCAATACAAATCGACTCCTATAACCATGAGATGACTTTGAGTTTGACATGCATGGTTTAAACAATCAAAATATGTTTTGCTATACTTGAGGGGAATATACATTGCAATCCAACAGGAAAATGATCAGTTAAATTGTGAAATGTGTTTATCTTACTTATCAAAGTAATGCGCGGTGTTCAAAATAAGGCACCCAATATTGTATGGCAAGCAATATGTCCCGCATCTTCGACAGTGAACAAAAAGGATAGAAAGTGAATCCGATTTGGTATTTCAATGGTTTGCCGTAGACCGAAAAACCATTAAGATGACTCCTATTTCTGTGAAGTACAAAGAATAGAATCAACAAGAACAACAAGCATCTATTGGTTTATCCAAAGCTCAAGTCTGCAATTAGGCCAATTCCCCACTGCAACGAAATTTATATTCCAGTGTTTAAATGTTTGCCCGAACTGGATCTGCCTAGTTCTGAAAAAGACCAAGACTGTTCTGAAAAAGACCAAGACTGTTTCTGAAAAAGACCAAAGACAGGAGTAAAGCCATATTTTCAGATGTCGGTTTTCCTCCTTCTTCACTACCATAGTTTTTTCTCAAGGAAAACTTAATGATCTGACTAGAGATCACTACCGTTACTTTTAGCATCAAGACTCAAAGTAAAACTTTATCTCATTACGTTTTATAGAAAACGCCATTTTGAAATAGTGCTTAATTTCACTCAGGGAACGACATAGTATATTGCAACGAGGTTGCCGGCCTGTTTAGGCAGCTTGGTGTCGAACAGTATTATTCTGTATTTATTTGCTTCCCCACTGAGCAAATTAGGCACAAGGCCGTTTTTTAATGTGGATAGAGAAGCGGAGGGGGAAGGGTAAAGGGGACCAGCTCCCGAGAGGTGGGAAATGGGAGCTGGATAATGATTTTCCAGCTGGCTCATGTAGGGTTGTCCCTACATCGACCAGAAGATTGCCACAAGGGCAATGGTCTTTGATTGCAGCATCTGCTGGAACAGATACTACACTTTGATCTTGGTCCGAAGGCCACAAAGGCGAACAGTATTATTCTGAATATGGGCGCCTTTTTATAAACAGTTTAAAAGTAGTTTAAAATGTGTGTGTGTGTGGGGGGGGTTACAATAGTTACTTATACAGATCAGTTTCGCTAGGCCATTCAACCACCCTCAAAGAAAAAGATGATGAAATCAATTTTTTTTCTGGAAAAGATTTCATACAAACAGCACCAGTGGATCATATATGTTGATTTGAAAATGGCTGGGTTTCTCTTCGGGCTACAAGCTTACAAAATTTACTTGTTCTTGTGTTTGTCGGATACCGGGGCCAGACCAGAGCACTGGATAAAACGATTGGCCTGCGCGCAGTGATGTGAGTTTTGGCTCTCTCTATGTTCTGGTTTCTTCATTAGTGGAGTGTTCCAAAATTGTGTTTCCCCTTTCCACATAAGCTTGACATCATAAAAAAGTTTATGAAGGCCCTTGAGAAGGATGGCGACTGTTTCAAATATATTTACTTGTAATTTTCAGGCCTAACTATAAGGTAATTAAAAGCTGGAACTTTTGATAGGCATCAGATTAAAAATTTAATGAATGACGCAAATTTCTGTAATTTTTTGAATTCTGCAGAAATGGGGGCCTGAGCGGCATTTGCGAATGTTGTGAAATTATCTTTAGGGAAAAATAAAGGCGCCCAACAACAAATAGCTTGCTGAAACATTACTCTGAAGTCTCCACCAACTATGTGTTAATACGAGCATCAAGTTATACTTTTTTGCACACCCATCTTGCCCGTTTTCCAGAAAATCTTAGTGATGATAGCGAGAAGCAAGGGAAGCGCTTTCATCAAGACATCACGCCATGGAAGTTGGCTATCAAAGTAATTGTGATGCCACCATGCTTTCAGACTACTGTTAGTCTATTAGGCGCGATGATGCTGAAAACACCTCCATTTTAGAAAATTAGTAAATTTAATTTATTGATGATGATGTCTATGCTGAGCATTTCTTACATCTTCAAGCTTTAATTGTAAATATTTTGGTGTGATTCCATGAGTATGTGTCTTAAAGTTACGTAAACATATTGTTTCTTCGATGTGCTGTTTTAATTGTAACTACTGGCTTTCGTACAGGTGGTATACCATAGCAGAAAAAGTAGACCTGATAGAAGAAAGTGGCAAATGCTTTTTTGGGGCAGTGTTATTAGCATTATGTTGTTTTTTTTATCGGAAACATCACTGCTGTATTCAAATTCACTAACCTAAGTCGTAGAGTCCCCACATAAAGTCCCCCATTTGACACGGCGATATTTTATTTATACTTTTTTTCTAATTTTTACTTACAAAAACTGATCTATTGGAGCGCGTCTCTTGCTCACTAACAGTTAATTTTATTGCTTTACATTGGCAATGATCGAATTGCAACCTACATTGTCTTTCCTTAGCGTTTTACAACTGAGCTACAAAGCATTTCCCGACAATATGTACGATTTTTAGCTCTGATATATTAAGTTAATCTTATTTTAGGGATACGGCGTTGAAATTCCCTCGTTGTATCTATAGTCACTTACCTAAGTGAGAGAGTTTTTCTTTCTTTGCATGCAAATGCCTGCATTATTACGAGGCTTATGTCTATTTCTATTTATCTATCTATCTATCTATCTATCTATCTATCTATCATCTAAAGCCTATTGTTGCTATTTTTATTAGCGATATTATTTATTCTCGCTTCCCAAGGAATGAGCGAGTTATATCCCATTTTGGTTGGCATGTTATCGCCTCCTTTTTGATGGGGTGTGCATAACATTTATCCGTGAACAGGTGTTTCTAGCTACCAGCCGTTGGCAGCATAACTAGACTTCATTTGACAAGGATCAAACCCATAATTGCAAAATTCGCAGTCTATCTATCTATGTATCTATCTATCTATCTATAAAGAGAAAGAGAAAAGCAAGAGTGATATACAGAAAGAGTGGATGATGATGATGAAGCAAGAGTGAATGCAGAGAGAGGGAACTGTTCAATATCTATCTATCTATCTACTTATCTATCTATCTATCTACCTATTTATCTATCTGTCTATTCATCTATCTATCTATATATATATATATATATATATATATATATATACATATATATATTTACATGGAAGTCACCACTTATCAAGGCCCGAAGAGCACTCGGGGATAAGGGTTATTGCGTGTACAGTAGTCTCGTAATAATTCAGGCCTGCTACTCCATGTTGCCTGTTTCTTTATCCTTATCTGAATCTCTATCAGCATATCTTTAGCATTGTATCATAAATATGCACAATGCTTTGGTAAATCATAGACCAAAGCATTGAGTTGTGTTCAGTTTTATTTATAAGGATTGTTTATTTATTTTTCATGATCTTTGTTTTTTTTTATGTGTGAGTGCGTATGTGTGTTTCAGCACGCGTAGTGTGTATGTGTGTATCTGTTCTGGCTTATTTGTAATGTGATTGCGTATATGCTTACTTATGTTTGGATACATGTTTTTACCTACACACACACACACGCCTACATTCATTTTCCTATGTATGTATATATGAGCGCTTTCTATGATGTGTGTCTCTATGACTCCTGCTAATATTAGTTCGCGGCATTTCCATATAGGAAGGAGCATAGCCTTATATAAATTATGAGAGTTGTTGATTTTTTCATTAGCAATGTCAATGCAGCCTATTTCAATTAACTTCAACGTTACCCAATAAACGCACCAATTTTTTATACACTATCTACATAAAAGTAGCGACATTTTCGAGGCAATATCGAGGAGCAAAAGCGAGCTATTTGAACTATTTTGATCAATCGGACTAATGCACTATTTTTTAACATTATTTCCACAAGATTTCGATCGATATAAGCTCCGACCTTCCTCATGTGTATAAGTTGTCATGTTTTGTAAGGGAATGGAGGGGTTAGCTCCATATTTTCGAATCCTGGATATTACCTTAAACTATATCCGATGGCGAGACCCCAGATTGCGGGTTTTGGGGAGTGTGGAGCCACCCTTTAATTGCCATTGCTCCCAAGTCCACTCTGACCCGGAGTGGTAGTACCTGTTAGGGTCCTAATATGGGGTCAATAGAATCTGACTTAATATATATATATATATATATATATATATATATATATATATATGCATATATATGCATATGTATAGAGATATTCTATTAAACATTTCTTCAGAATAACTGGATTTAGCATTAAATTGTCTGAAAAGGGTTGATATGTTATAAAACTTTAACAACCAACCAATCCATACTTTCGAGGTTTCGCATTAAAGTTAAGGTGAAAATGAATTTACAAAAAATATATCATTAAAATAATCAAGCAAAACACTGTGTGATATAATCGGAGGTTAGATCGACCGACACATTGTGTGTGTGTGTGTGTGTGTGTGTGTGAAACGGCACTCAGCCTATTCGAGTTTAATCGGCTTCCTCCGAAGGAGAAAGTTCCATGGGAGTATGGAATTCACAAGAGGTCCTCAATCGCATGTATGACCGACCGACACATTGTGCAAATAACACTCAAGATGAGATCATTTATCCAAATTCTACGAACAATCATCGACCATTACAAAAAAAATGCGGATGACACTACGCTCTACGGTAGACACAACAGTTAAACAATAAACGCATATATAAGGCAATAGGGGAAACCCTGGAGGAATACTACTAATCTGCAATGGAATGGGGACAAAAATGGATGGTAACATCTAATTTTTTTTTTAACTGGGGGTCAGCACTTATCAAGGCACGAAGGCCCCTCAGGGATAAGGGTTATTGCGTGTACAGTAATCAATGAGATAGTATTGTAGTAATAATTAGTATTGGGGGTTTTGATAGAGTGTTTTACTTAAGGGGGCGGTTTGTCAGGAGTTTGTTTATGTTGGACTTGAAGACGTCCAAGTTGTAGTCAGATGGGAAGCAGGTAGCGGCAGAGAGTTCCACAGGCGTGCACTTCTAAGAAAGAAGCTTTGCTCATTGAATCTACGTTTGGACTTAGGCACAGATAAAGAGTGGGGAAACTTATTGACAGTAGTTTCAGCCAAACGGGTGTTTCTCGTGAAAGATTGGCGAGGGGGGACGAGGGATTGGAACTCAGACGAGCACCTGCCATGGAAATAACGATAAAACAAAGACAGGCTCGCAACGTCTCTTCTGTGGGAGAGATGGTTGCAGGGAAGAGAAAATGGCATCCCCCACTAAACCACTAAGTCTATTTTGTACTCTGTCAAGGCAGGATAGGCTGTTTTTAGCAGCTCCTGCCCAGATGTAGTAGCAGTACTCCATCCTTGGACGTACTTGGCTTTTATACAGATAGAGAATTGCATCAGTAGTGAGATATCTTCTGGAGCGATAGAAGGCTCCCACCATTTTCCCAGCGTCCCTGGCAACAGATTTGATGAACGTGTTCCATTTCAGATCAGGAGTAAAGGTCAAACCCAGAAGCTTGTCAAAACATGGAACCTCCCCAAGACGAGAGCCATCTATCACAATTGATGCCAGATGGAGATCATACCGTTGGTGATGCAAAGATAGAAGCTTTGGTTTGGATGAATTAAAAGTGACCAGCCACCTCTTCCCCCATTGTACCACGTGTTCAAGATCAGAGGAGAGAGAATTAGAGTGAACTTTGTCATTTAGGGCCTAATGCTGTTGACTAAGCTTCTTTCCTTTAATAATTACAAGCAACGTCCTCAACTACCAATGGCTGTGGCTAAAGATACATCACCTGAATGTACTTCGTTAAAACTCTTCCATTTAACGTTCACAGGGAACATGAGCTGGAAGAGATAAATCTAGGGCATTGCAGTGGTTGCTGCGATGAATATGGGCTCTCTCTACCGTGCCAGAAAGTTACTTACGCCTGAAAGAATCCAGTAACTCAGCTAGGCCACCACGTATGGTGTATTGTTGACACATTTGGCTTGTGCATCTGCTACTAATCTCTCACTCCTGGTCGGAGATAAGAAGAGAGTCGCTAACCTAATAGATCCCGAACTGTCAGCCAGTTTTCAGCCCCTCCTCCACTGCAAAGATAGTGCATACCTCTGCCTGTTTTAAAAGTAGCTTAATGGTATATGCTTCGACGAACTATGAGACCTTGTATCGTCTCGACAGAGATTTCCTTGACAAACCCTACAAGCAGCAAAATCCCACCCCTACACAGAAGAGATCCCCTGATGCCAGAAAGCATTCTACTCTAATAGTTTCTTCCCCAGAACTGCTAGACTTCGGAATTCCCTGCCGGATTCTTGTTTCCTCGGGTGTACTGACATGACGAAGTTCAAGTCTAATGTAAACATATATCTTGCTGCTCAACTCCTATCATAATATCCATGGCAGTATGTCCCAGATAGTAGCCCCCTTCATCAAAATGGCACCTTGCCTTGTTTGGAGTGGAAATGCAGTGTAAAAAAAAAATCAAAAAAATGCCACCTATTTTCACGTAAAAGATATAGTTTGGAGTAATTCATACCATAATTCCTAAATCGTCTTGCAATAAACCGGTGTATATTATTCAATAAAAGAATTGTCATAAAAAGAGATGCGGTACATTTCTGCCGGCAGTAAATTAGACTTCAAACCTGAGAATTAGACAATCGACTCCATTGCAAAAAAAAAAACGCCATATTTTTATGACAGTTAATTTTGGGCGCGCCGATCCAAACGAAACGCTAAGATGTGCAATGACTCAGTGTCAACCGGTGCAAAATGAATTTGTTTTCATGTTAACCAACGCGTGCACTACACCCATGACATTTCCAATTTTAACAAACGCATCTCCAATTTTGTTTCTCCATCGGAAGAAAACTCGAATATTATTAAACGTACAGCGCGAAACCGACACGATGTCGCTATCGAAGAAAATGAAATTTCCACTCAAAGCGAAGCAAATTAACAGCCGTATTCGGTACAAAGACTAATGTCACAATCCTTCTACCCATCTCTCTGTTACTCTTTCTGTCTCTGTCTGTCTCTCTCCCTCCTCTCCCTCCTCTCTCTCTCTCTCTCTATATATATATATATATATATATAATGATTTAAGGGTTTTTGGAAGCATAAAAACGATGTTACGTTTTGTATCTATTATTTTATTTATTTTTATTTTATTTTTTTATATTTCCAGCGTACCTCTGCTCTTGGTCACAAAAAAGAATCGATTTTCGATACTTTTTGTGACCAAGAGCAGAGATACGCTTGAAATATAAAAAATAATAATAAAAAAATAAAATATTTAATACAAAAAGTTACATATACTCTTTAAATCGATATCATAGAAGCATACTTGGATTTTTAACAATATATATATATATATATATATATATATATATATATATACTGGCTGTACCCGGTCATGCGTTGCTGTGGCTCAGTGTGTTAAAATGGAACACATTCCACAAGAAAAATTGCATTTTGTTCGTTTATTTACTTTTATTAATTTTGCAATATCTTTTTATCAATAAAAGTTGTTGTTTTTTCCCCCAAACAAATTAATTTCTTACCATAAAATGTTAGGTGAAAGTTTTTTTGTTTTTGTTTAGGAAAACTTGCATTTTTTTAAAAGAAATTTGGCAGTAAACGTGTCTTTTTGAAAACGGAATTTTTATTATAAAAAGAACAGATGAATTCTTTATATGAACATTGTAAATAGTTAGGTGAAAGTAGAGAAAAAAAAATTTGAAGCGACTGTACAAATTATGTTTTTCAACGGACGTTAAGAAAAACAGAAAACATACTTCCATCATTAATTATGCAAAAAAATAAATAAAGTGGAAAACTTTCTGTTATTAATGTTTGCTATAAAATAAATACAGTAAAATTCGCTGAAGTGTTAGCATATGCTGCATCTAAAAAGTTTGTTCATGCTGAGAATTAAATAAAATACACGTCTAAAAATTAGTAAAAATAAGTAAAATCATGAATGACGGCTCTGGGGGGGCAAGTAAGTAGGAATAACACGATCATTTGTGTAAAATAATTAATATTCGAGAAATTGTAAACAATAACAAAAATACCTGATACCAAATGCAGTAAAATGCAAGTATCTTTTATACGTGCTTAAACTGTGTTCAACTTATTTTTATTTCATTTCTTTTATTAAAAGTTGTCTTTCCAACAATTAACTGGTTGCATGTCGTTTAACCATTGGGGATTTCACTCTTGGAAAATTTTATAAAAAATCTATGACTATCATGACTAAATTTGGGAGTTCAAATTGAACGTAGGGTTAGTGGTAGATAAGTCATTTGTCAGGTGTATCAGAAATTTCGCCCCGTGGTCCAAGCTTATAACTCCTCGAAGAATGTAATTCAAGCCCTAATTTTTTTTTTCAATTTAAGGAGAAAGGACCAAGGTTTCATTTAAGTAAAAACAAAACAAAAAATCAAATAACGTGGTTTTAAAAAAAGGTTTTAAACTTCGGACTTTACATGTAAATTTTTAAATACACTTTGGTGAGTAAATTAATTATTTACGTTTTAATAGGAAAATGGGAGGCGTGAATTAATCAGGCCCCCTGTATTTCCAAGCTTATAACTACTCGAAAAATATAATTCAAACCCTATTTATTTTTCAATTAAAGGAGAAAGGACCAAGGTTTCATTTAAAGAAAAAAAAAACATAAAACAAACAACGTGTTTTTAAAAGAAAAAGAAAAAAGTTTTAAACTTCGGACTTAAATTAACAGGTAAATTTCTAAGAAACACTACCTTTTTGTTTTAAATTTAAATATATTATTTATTTATCTTTTATTTTCAATTTGTGATATATAAACTTTGGTGAGTAAATTAATTATTTACTTTTTAATAGACATTTGAAAATGGGGGGACCTTGAATATAAGAAAAAACGTTTGTCTAAAATATTATATTCGGTTTATTGGAAAAGAGCATAACATTTCACATTGACCCTAAAATATCGTAAACATTGAATCAATAGAAAAATTTTGATAAATTTTTAAAGTTTAAGAATTGAAAATACTGAGCTCGTAAAATTCAATTTATTTCATTACTGTTTTTTGTAATAAAAAATAATATTTCTATTACTTTTTATAAAACTTTAATAGTTTATTTTGGAAGTATAATCCATAAAGAAAATAAACAACCCACTTTTACAAGAGAAATTACGAGTTTTTTATATTTTATTCGTGGTTTCGTGTTGGGGTGTCAAAAATTCTTACAAAATTTCTGATATACCTAGTCATTTAATCCTCCTTACTCCTTAAGCGATAAGCGGACATTTGTTTATTATTATTTTTATTCAGTGTGTTTGAACAACATATTTGGAAATTAGAAAAATAAAAAAGAACAAAATCACTTTATTTTAGCATGTTAAAAGTATTTAGGTTGGTAGATAATTAAATTCTACTGTGTTTGGTATAAGATTTTTTTTGCTATTGTTTCTTGCTTTTTAGAATTTTTGATTAAGGGGGGTTGCTTAGATCGTATTTTAAACTAAACTACGGAGGTTTGAATGCCTCTCCCCTAAAATCGATTTTATAGCAGATTTAAGAATGGTTAGCCGAAAAAAAGGTGAAAAACAAAACAAATAATCAATAAATAATTTTTACCAAAGGCAATAAATGCTACTTTTTTACTTACATGAATGAGTTTATTTTATGTTTTAAAGTATTTTCAAGCGCTTTTCTTTATTTTTTTTAATCTAAAATTGCGAGTGTGTGGGTGCGAAATATATCCAGATTTTCTAGAATTCCCCGTTAGATTGCAAACGAAATCTCCAGATCTAGCGGGAAAACCGCTAAATTGGAAACACTGGTCACGTGACGACAAGTGGTGATAAATAATTGTCCATAAATAAAAAAATGGCCTATCGGTACAAATAAAACCACCTATTTATTATAGAAAAATTAAGTATAATTTATAATTAAAAAGAGATATATAGAAGCACGCATGGGTACAGTAAACATATTATACCAAAATGTTGAAGCAATCATTTATTTAGTTATTTAGACTATTAATTACGAACGAACCAAAAGTTACATTTTTATACATATATATATATACATATATATATATGTATATATATATATATATATATTTAAGGACACCACGGTGTTGCCCGGACGTTGTTGTTTGGTTGTTTGTCTTACAGCATATCAACCCTTTTCAGGTTATTTAATCCCGAATTCAATGATTTGGAAGAAAATTCCTTTAATAGAATATATTTGTTTTGTTTTTTTTAAGCTGGTTTCTATTTAGCCCATAGTTGGGACCCTAACAGGTACTACCACTCCGGATCAGAGTGGACCTTGGAGCAATGGCAATTAAAGGGTGGCTCCACACACCCAAAAGCCCGGAAGATGGGGTCTCAATACCAGATATAATTTAAGGTCATATCCAGGACCGTTGCCCGGACGTAAAATTTGCTTACATATAGTCTTTTATTTATATAGGTTTCATATTTATTAGGATAGAGCCAATTGCCTTTTTATTACATTATAGTGCATATATAATACTGATTTCAAACTTGTCTACAAGTATTATTATTTTAAATTATTTCATTATAATAACAATTATTCTTTGAAAATAACTTTTTAAAAATAATTTCCAAATATTGAATGTCATTCCATGTCACATATCACTATTATTATGCGTAAATTTTCTCCACTTCACGAATATAATTCATTTAGATTTACCTTTTTGTCCTAATAATATATCCGTTATGGGCAAATAGCTCCACTGCCTTGTGGATGCTTTGGGAAAGGCAAAAGCTAAGGGAGTTAACCTTGGCAAAAGAAATCCGGTTTGGAATCCTGATATGCGGATGATGAAGCACTACAACACCTTTCCGGCAACTCCTACAGCTGTGCTGGCTCCGACCGTATTGGCTTGTACTTCTGTCCGACTTTTTTTTCTGCTACCCTGCAAGAAATATCCTTGTAACTGGGTAAACCAGGTTTCCTTATTGTCAACTAAGACGTGCATCCTGAATAGGCAAATCCAGGTTCGACAGTATAGCCACAAGAGACGCTGCAGCGCATGAGATGCAGAAAGCGAGTATCTCATGAAAGAGAAGATCATCATCATCATCATCATCATCATCATCATCATCATCATCATCATCATCAAATCTACTGGGTAGGTTTCATGCTAAAACGGGTGCGTTTCTCCTTATCTCCATAGACAAAAAAATTACACGTCTTAATTCATATAACACATCACAAATGTGTCTTTTCACTGAGGCTATCTGATAACCAATTACATTGGCATAAAGTTAACTTAATACATACTCTAATTTAATAACATGAATTAGTGACATAATTGGATTTTTAATTTCGTTGATTCCAAGGTGATAAGGGTGGAAATTTATTTTTTATTTGAGAAGCTTTTTTTCATATAGTTATTATAAGCAGGATCCATAGAAATTTTAAGGAATCAAAAATATATTTTGATAAAGTTGATATTTGTGTAGATAACACAAAAAGTTAGTCATTTTAGACGAAAATAAAAATGACACACAGAAAATATGAGTTCATGAATATGCCTATGAAAATAGTGTCCATTGTATTTTAAATATAGAAATGCCCCAAATGAGATAAATAAGTAGTAATAAATATATATATATATATATATATATATTTATATATATATATTGTGCTACATAGTTCAAGGCAAAGAATAAATGAGTTTCAAAGATACTCTTTTTTTAAAATTCAATTTTCACCCCAAATAAGGCATAATGCCACTTTGAAGTAGAGGGCTACTATCGGGAGCATAGTTTGTGGAGATATTATGAAGGAAGATGAGTAGCTGAAGAATGAAGATATTATGAAGGAAGATGTTTGTTCACATTACACTTGGACTTCTGCATGTAAGTACAGTTGGGAAAGCAGAATCCCGGAAGGGAGTTTCACATCTAGCAGTTCCATGGAAGAAACTGTTGGAGTAGAAAGATTTCTCATACCTAAAGATCTCTACTGTGTAGGGGTGGGATTTAGCTGCTTGTCGGGTTTGTCGGGGATATTTACGTCGAGATGGTACAAACGCTTGTAATTCGTCAGAGCATTCACCATTAAAATACTTGTAGAACAGCCAGTGGAATGCAACATTTCGTCGATGGGACAGAGGCTGGAGCTTAGATGACAGCTCAGGACCTATCAATTTGGCGACTCTCTTCTAAATCCTGTCCAGGACTGATAGAGATGTAGCAGATGCACCAGTCCAAATGTGACAACAGTACTCCATACATGGGCGAAGGTGGTCTTATATACCTACAGGATACTTTCAGGCGTAAATAATTTTCTAGCACGGTAGAGAGAACCCACCTTCTTTGCAGCAGCCTTGGCAATGCTCTCAATATATCTGTCCCAATTCATGTTCCCTGTAAATGTTAGGCCGAGGAGTTTGAAGGAAGTGCTTTCAGGTAATGTGTTTTGGGCCGTTGCTATTGATGGTAGAGAATGTAATTATATGAGGAAACTAGCTTAGTCTTGGCATGATTGAATGTGACCATCTATTTTTGCCCCCGTTCTGCTACAGATTAGATGTATTCCTCTAGTGTTTCTGCCATATCCTTAGATATGTGTTCATTTGTTTTCTGCTCGTGCCTGTTATAGAGAATGGTGTCCTCAGCAAATATACCCATTTTTAATTTACACCTTCAGTCTGGCTCATTTTGTCAGACAATGTTCTTTCTGTCCTGTTTGTTTCGAATGTTTCTATTGTATGTAACGTTTCGCATGACTCTTTTCTTCGTTGAAGAATCGCTGCGCGTCGATGTTACTGCGAGTTCCTTTCTACCACCATTACACTCATGGCCATATATTATCATTCTTATTATAGAACCCGAAAAGTAGTTTTCATCAAAGTGAGATCGTCGACAACAAGATGCAAGCGAGCAAAAAATGCAATCAAGTTTATATAGATTAAAAGAACAGACTGATAAAGGTTTCATGCAAAAATGATTTCTTCTGAAAACTAATGAAAAATAAATAAAACATGTCAATATGTTTAAGACTCTTATAAGACAATATGCAGTTTAATGCAACATAGTATGATAAAATGTTTGCCGTAGTTTCAACAATAAAAGGATTGCATTTAATCTCATTTAAAAGTTATTTAGAAAATTGATACACATTTTTAATATGACAATGATTAATTAAGCCGCGTTAACTTTTGTTCATCATCTCACATTTGCATATAAATTGCTTCATTAATTCATTGAGATATCGTTATATCAATCAAGGCCATTAAATTATTTTCACCAAGTGTTCATTAAATACACATGTTTAAACATATAATAAAGATTAAGCATGCTTCTAAAATAAAAATCTATCTTAATTACTCTATTCGACATGCAAAAAAAACTCTCTTTAATTGCATTTGTCCAAATGTAAAATAAATCTTGATCTTTCGGAAAATAACATGCACTTACTTTTGGATTAGTTTTATATAATTTCCTCTGCAATCCCCCCCCAAAAGAAACCAAAATGTATCTTTTACAATTGGAACAAAAAATAACTACCATTCGTAATAATTGCTTATTTCCTAATACCTTATTCTGTGACGTCAATAGGTACACGAAACTAAACGGCCTTCTCTCTTACGAGGGCTACGACTTATCCTGGCATTGTTTCTAGTTATTATGGACTTCTTATCACAGGATTGAAGAGTCATGCATTTTGTGCTTGCGCAATCCTTCCTTCACTCTAGCCTACTCCACAAGCAACTTTAACAAAGATTTCCCTTGCGAAATTAAAACAAATATAATTTTTTAGTTAACATTGGTTAACATTTCTCTGACAGAATTTTCTGTTGATGCGAAGGACTATGTCCACTCACAAATTTTAAATTCGTACAAGAACGTCACTGGCATTTACCTCTTTTCAATAATAGTTTTTAAAAAATTAATAAATTATATAGTCTCACCCCCTACTGGATATAGTTATCAACGAATGGCGTAAACAAGAACTATTTTTAAGAAACACTTTCCAGACACCTTCACAGAAGGTTGTAGTAATTTAATTATTTTGAAAGCAATAATTATTCTATCTTTTACAATAAAATAATTCTCGGTTAAATAATCTTTAAAAAAAAAAGTGTCACTTTTCGAAACGACGGCATAATTTGATTTAAAACAATTAATTTTAAAATTGGTAAAGTTGGAATATTCTACCTTAGTGATATCGGTAGAATCACTAAGCAACCGGCTGATTGGACGATCTCCTTGTTTCTATGTGAAAAACGATGACGTGCATGCGAACAAAACATGACTGAACGTATCGATGCCTACGTTCAGCATGAAGCAGCACTAGATACTCCCTCTTAGGGTAGCTGTGTGTGTAATTATGAATCAAGCGTTGTGCAATTCTCAACCACACCTCTCCTGAATCAACAACTGGAATTCCCAAATAATACCCCATTCTGGTACTGAACAGGCTCGACGTTGCTTAACTTCGATTTTCTAACGGTGCCAGTGTGTCAACGTGATTATGTGCGATATAGACTTATGTATTATTACGTAGATAAATAATATATATTCTAATTCAATATTAAGCGATTTTTACAACGGTTGATGAATTTTGTGTTAGACCTAGATTAACGTACATGCACTGTAAGTTTTATCAACTATGTTGCTATTTTTAAATGTTACTCATTCTCTCTCTTTCTTTCTCTCTCTCTCTCTCCATATATATATATATATATATATATATATATATATATATATATATATATATATATATAATTAGCAGGTCACCCAGCATTGTCCGATCATAAAAAAGCTTAAATATTATATTTATATTTCTGCTGAGTTCGTATTTAATATAGAGTCAATCATTGATTGATTATTATATTATACACATTAGCGATTTCAAGAGTTTTTAAAATCATATGACTTTGCTGGCATCAGTTAAAATTGAAACCAAAATATTTAGTTCTCTAGCGGTATTCACTAGGATATGATTTACGGACACATTGACATCAAAACTTTAAAATAAAAATTAATTGTTTAACATATATATATATATATATATATATATATATATATATATATATATATATATAAACCATGCGTATTGCTTTATTGCAGGTTAATGTTTTTTTTTAATTTTGAAATTGCTACGAAACGCAGAGATGGGAAATTTAGTATAACACTGGAAGAGCATAACAAGGTGCTTTATTTCCCTGATTTTTGTGAAATTTGAACAAATATTTTCAAATTTATGTTTATATACATATATATTAAACATATATATTAAACATACATATTAAATATATATATATTAAACATATATATTAAACATATATATGCTAGTTTAAACTCATTTATTTAGGGATAAATTTTCAAACGATTGTTTATAAAATAATTGATTTAATGATTTTAATTTGTTTTAAATGCTTGATTAAAATGAACGCAGTGAGAAGTTTTCCTCCATATTCATTGATTTTGGGCATTGTAAAAACAAAAAAAACGCCGTACAAAAGAAAATCACTGAATGTAACAATTAAATATCGAATTAATAATGTTTTTTTAATATTATTTTATTGTTTATACTCGAGCAAAAACGGCAACTATTTACTTTTCAAATAGTAAAAGTAGTTGCATCTCTCCCCCCTTCTAACGACATGTATCACTTTAGCACTCATCGAACTTTTGACCATTTAAACACCTCCCATCTAGAGGAAAAAAATGCAGATTAAGTGGCAAAGACTGTTTCACAATAACACACACGCGCACAGATAAGTTCACTTTTATATGTGTATATAGATTGACTTTCTTGCTCGAAGGCAAGAAACACAATCACACGTGGCTTTGAAAAGCCAGCGTATTAGTATAAACAAGCCTGTTTGAGCAGCTCAATAAGCATGTGCTTCGTAGAGACTCCTCAGGCAACTAGCAATAAGCCAAATTCTTAGATAAAAGCAGTACTCTAGAGGGTATACTCATCCTAAAGATAAAAGAGAACTACACTAAAGCTCTGCGCCAACCAAGACACAGAAGGGCTTTATATATTTTTTTCTTGTAATATTACAAGTAAAAATGCAGCAATACAAACGTACAAATCTCTGTTCTAAGATAACTTATTTCAGGTTTACAAATTAGACAGGTAGTGCCAGTTCTTTATTACATTCACCCCCAGCCCATCTCTGCGAGCCGTTTCCTTCCCTATTGTCTCAGTGATGTTTTTGATCATTTAATTATCCTTCATCGTCGCTCTTTTCTAATCGATGCGACCCTGTTTTTATTCTTCTTGACACTTTTAATATCAAGGAGAAATGATTTGCCCTTTGCACATCTTAGCAAGATTCTGAATTACATCTATAATAATAATAATAATAATAATAATAATAATAATAATAATAATAATAATAATAATAATAATAATAAACATATCGTCGAGACCTGCGTATGTACCTGTGTCTTCCTGTCAGTTTGTTTGATCACTAACGAATAGGTGAGGATGGCGTTTCTGAAGTTTTGAGTTCAGAATTGATTATTGATATAATTTGGATATTTTACACTATTGGTTGCATCTTGAATGTAATTTTCACAATATTTTGATCGATGTAACCTTCTGCCTTCTGCGGGTGTCAGCAATGACCCGTAGCATCGAGGTTAAAGTACTCGGAAAAAAAGGTTATTCTCCTTAAGGTAAAAGTTAATTTCTTTGTGTGGGCGAACGAAAAATGCAATTGCGAATAACTTAGGATCTTTATCGCGTCATGACTGATGCAACGAAAGCATGCTACCCTCGTGATAAAAAATAAAGGGCTCCGTTCCAAATTTCGTCCAAATTCCACAATTCGACAGAAATTTTCCCGAGTTCGACAAGAAGATGGTCGGAGATTACATCGACAAAAACATTGTGAAAATGACACTCAAGATGAGAACAGCAGTCCGGAGAATCCAAATAATACAAGGTAAAAATCAATGTGGAATAATAAACGAGTAAGAGAAATGCATCAAATATAACATTTGCAGAATCTTTATACTGAAAATAAATTCCTGTACAGCGCACTACAGTTTATATAAATACAACCCTAAATGAATTTAACTAAACAATATTTCCAAATAAATTCGTGATGTAAAAGGTTCATTTTTTTAATTGAGTAAAATTCGTGATGTAAAAATGTTGCCCATGTTGCATCTATTTGTTAAATTGTAATATTTATTTCCATCATTCCTGCAGAAGCGACTACTCTAATCCATATTACATGTTTCTTAGTTTTTCTGCCTGTCTGCCTGTCTGTTCTTTCAAAATTTTCACGAAAACTAGTAGTAGTATCTGACGGAAATATTGTACGGATATGATAAATTTCAGCAAAGTAAGTATTATGGTATCCGTTTGTTCCATAAGGATTAACATGGCTCATTAGAAATTAGTATTTGATGCCAAAAATGGATTGGAAGTAACCATATTCAACAATGGTTTTGGCATAAAGCACTTATTTTAAGCCAACAAGCTATAATTTTAGCCCGTTAACAATCAGTTAACATTTCTTGTTGCTTGGCCTTCGGGACAAGATCAAAGTGTAGTATCTGTGTGTATGACCAGCTATGACTAGCAAAGACCAGATGTGGGGGCAACCCCACATGCATGCCCTTTAACCAGCTCCCATTTCCCACCTCTCGGGAGCTGGTCCCCTTTTCCCTTCCCCCTCCCTTCACTTCTCACATTAAAAATTGGCCTTGTGCCTAATTTGCTCGGTGGGGGAGCAAATAAATACCATCTGTTCCGGCAGATACTGCAAGCTATGATTAGCTATGACTAGCAAGGACCAGATGTGGGGGCAACCCCACATGCCTGACCTTTAACCAGCTCCCATTTCCCACCTCTCGGGAGCTGGTCCCCTTTTTCCCTTCCCCCTCCCTTCACTCCTCACATTAAAAATTGGCCTTGTGCCTAATTTGCTCGGTGGGGGAGCAAATAAATACCATCTGTTCTTCAGATACTGCACTTCAATTTCTTGTTCTCTGTCAGTGGAGGATAAATCCTTCACGACTGTGACAATTTTTATTTTTGTTTCTCTTCTCCACATTAAAAAACGCCCCTGGTGTCTAAATCTGTCCCGTGGGGAGGCATTGTAAATAGGAACAATCAGTTAACATTTCGAATGTCTCCTGCAATATGAAAGAACCTATGAAAGTCTAGTCCAGATAAAGATAACACCTGCCTTCCCATCTGTTAATCTGCTTTTTTCCTTCTTAAACCCAAAAAGAATACCAATAATAAATCATAGCATGGTGAAAATTGTCTCGTGGCAAACAACCGAATACACCTTTTAATATTTATATACTAGCAGGAAGACCCGACATTGCCCGGAATTGAATGGGGATCAACGAATGATTAATATTCCCAAATAACGATTTGTTATCGAAACAATCACCTGCTACAAATCGAGTAATTGCCTGCTTTAGTTGAAAACCCATCGCGATGCACCGGAGGAAGCTTCACATATGCCTCGCAGTAACTTAGTCCATAATACATTGTAGCCTAAATTACTTTGTAGAAAACATTATCAACTTTATAGAATTATTGTATATAACTTAAGTTTCATGGTTCAATCGAGTTTTAAACAGAAACATTCATTTCGAATGTCCCCTGCCATATGAAAGAACCTAGTGTTGATTTTTTATGTCGGACATTTCTGCTTGTGCCGTAATAACACTTCTTTAATGCACTTGTGATGTTAGGCTGTACAAGTGTAAACTGTGGTCAAAATAGCTTCTTCCTACTGTAACGTAGCTACTGTCGCAGAAGCAAACAAACGAGGGAAGGAAATAAACATCCAATTCAATATTTAATAAATGTAAATGAAATGCATTTGTTCGTGGTTATTCCAAAACAACGAATTTCATTATCTTGCAAAAAGTTTTTTCGTACATACTGGCATTTCCAACTGTGCCATATAACGTGCGCTTTATAAAAATATCTGTCCCCGCCATCACACGCTGGCGCTAGCCAGTGCTTTCTAACATTTGTATTCACACGCCCATCTTCTCCGGTAGTGCTTTGCGTTTCTCTTCGACCGCGTGGTGAACTTTTTCTGTTCCTTTTTTGCGACGCAAGCGCACGCACACTTGCTAATTTGTGTACGTGTTTTAACAGCCGCTGCTGCTAATATTTTCACTAGCCAGCTATCATAAAGCTGCCGCTGATATTTTCACACGCGCCCATACACTTCTAAGAACAATGTCAGATACTAAGTAAGTGCAATTGTGTTAAATTTCATATAAATCGGCCCTGCCGTTTATCAGTCTATAGTAAGTCACGTGCACGCACACACAGGCAAGTTTCTTTTATATAATTATTTGTTTATTTATATATTTATGCTCTGAATACTTTACCCTAATTTCTATTTAAGACTTTTCTCAATCTAGGTCATAACAGTAAACCTTATGCAATTAGTAAAACAGGTTTCAAATTCAAATCACCTATTTAATGAAACTGCTGTCTGCATACCTTTTACATGACGCTGACATGGTCTGAAACTATTTATTTAGTGCAACGAGCCATACCCTTCAAACTTATAAAACATTAATCAACACGTGTATAATTAGCAACCCGATTATTAGCTAAAATATGAATAAATGAAAGACTAATCCTATATATTTAGATTTCAACATATGTCATGATAAATGGATTTGTCGGCTCTTTATCGCTTAGCAAGTTTACTTTTTTACTTGAAAAATTAAATAAAAATAATTAACATTTTATCAATAACTCGTCGCAAAAACGAGACATTTCTAATTTATTCATAAAGATAGATGGATATTAACAATTTGGTAATTTTTATACAAATATATTTATCTTTTAAATGTGATTGCAAGAAAAGGAAAAGATTAAAGATATTAATTACAATTTACACTTGCAATTTATGAATATATCACGATTAGTTGAAAAATGAAGACAGTTTATTCATTAAAAAGATGAACACAAATGTTATGTATTTCTCCAGGAACCAATAAAATATGAAAGCGAACTATTGATAATATTCATATATAGTCACTCATGAGAATAAAATATAAAAAACAAATAAAAATAAATTAATAAAATAATCAATACCAATAGAAGAATTAGTTAACCTTACAACCAATTTCGTATATACAGGAACAGTATATACGATGATGCGTTTACAGTGCAAAGATGAATTAAATAAAAATAGAACGTGTAATTTATTTAGATGAAGATTTATTATTTGTAATATTCAGAATATTTCGACTACTGTTCTCATCTCGTTGAAACTGAAAATAAGACTCAAAATGAGAACAGTGGTTTGAAGTATACAAATAATGTGGATAGTAATAGGACGTTTAAAATTTATTGCTAGTGCGAGAAATGGCCTAAATGTTTGTATTTTTTCATTTATTCCAGCAATGATCAACGCTGTTTGCCATGCAATAAATTATAATATTTGTTTATACATATTCTTTGTTTTCATTTTCATTCTGTTTTTTTTTTTGTAAATTTTACGGAAATTATACAAAAAATATATGTTATAAAAAATCTTTCTTGATTATAGATTTTGTGTCGTGCTTACAATAAAGTTCTTAATAAAATGACGATTCCATTAGAGCCTCAATTTTGCATTCATCTTAACTGGGATATATTTTTTACGCGTAAGGCGTATAATTGTTGACTATACTCGTATTTCTTATGTAGTAGGTCGAACACAAGAAATTATTTGTTAGTTATTAATTTATATGTTGATCTATCTATTTATCTATGAGTATTATCCCTATATTTCTCGATATAGTTATCTATCTATTTCTGGATCTATCCATCTCGATCTATCTATTTATCTAACTGGAGAGATAAACAAAATTATGAAGAATGTTAATAAAAACTTGTCAAAATATGACAAGACTAGATCATAGACAAGTTTACCGGAAGATGAATATGAACAATATTGATAAAAGGCTGTCAAAATATGAGAAGGGCTGGATTGTAGACGAGTTTACCGGAAGTATCTGGTCAGCTAACAGGATCTACGTGTGAGTTACGTGAATCAGGTTAGCCGGAGATCAAGGGAGTTGAAATTTGGACGTTGAACCGAGCGGACGGTTTAACACACCACCCCCTTCACTGGATAGGGGGCTGACGTGTCTTAGAATGGAGACCTAGATGTTCACTTTCCATTCTTCTGCGATGGACACATAGAAAGTGAATAAAAACTATATAAAACCAACCAGCGTTCTTGGAAGTGAATGAATATTCGTCCAAACGGTTCCAGCCTCCCCTCCAAGAACAAGAGAATTCCAGATGGGCCAAGATCAACGACGCATTAAATTAAGGTATATCCAAAATATATGCATCACACAAACACATACCCGTACATGAACAATTAGATATAAATATAATATAAATATACAGCAACAACACAACGTAGGGTTCATATAGTGAAGAACCACTATAGACATTTAGTGACACGCATACACATCACGATGAACCCTTCGTCCCAAGTACATATATTGACATATGGAGCTATACCCATAATATAACATATTTACTCTAAATGTTGTGTTAAAATAGGTGATAACTATTAGGATCTAACCAATTTTTGTGGAATTTCGATGTATGCAAGACTGAGGCTTACATTAATATTTCAAATACGTAAACACACTCTGTGATACGATAGCGAATCGATCAAGCCACTTATTATGATATATGTCGAGATTTTATGTTTACGGCCTAAACCTGTACTTGAAGATATTATTGTAAAAAGCAGTAATTAAAGCATACTATCTTCCTTTGATTGCGCGTACAAGATCAATCAAAAAATGGTATTTTTTATTTTTTTTATCTAGGTGTAGGACGTGATGTTCAAATTGATTCAGCAGACAGAAAAACATTTTATGTAAATATTACGTAGAAATAAAACGAAGACAGCTGCACACATAAATGGTAACACAAATACACGGTTCGCCAATGCGATGCGCATTGCTGCCACATTTGGATTGGTAAAACGACCACTAGTCTCCTTCTTTAAAA
Organism: Euprymna scolopes; assembly: GCF_053919585.1. Lineage (NCBI taxonomy): Eukaryota > Metazoa > Mollusca > Cephalopoda > Sepiida > Sepiolidae > Euprymna > Euprymna scolopes. The sequence goes on from NC_136498.1 coordinate 101,281,855, forward strand.
CGGAGTTTAATAAATGAGTTTTAGATTTACTACATTCCGCAGTATCGGCCAAGCTCTAACCTCTGTCCAATTATTGCACTGTAGATTCTCTCTGCCTGTTTTACAAGTACTTTTCCAAAAAAGTGCTCTGGAGAACTTATGCACTTGTGCCTTCTCGACGGGCATACTCTCGACTAACCCGACAAAAAGCAAAATGCGTTCCTTTCACTGCTTAAGTCCTTAGATGCCGAAAAAGACTTCTCGGCTTTTACTTTCTTCCCTATAACTGCTAGACTTTGAAATTTTCTTCCTGTTACCCGCGTTTCCTAGCGATAATGGCCGTCATATGGTTTATATGTAATCGCCATAGGTATATATCTCATGTAAACAGACATATCGCTGCTCGACCTCGCTATCTCAAATAGTTCTTTTCGGCTTAGTGGCTATATGCGCTGTTTAGGGTAAAATAGAGTAGATAACATGCACATCAAACTTCATCTCATCCCACACACGTATGAGTAAATACTCATTCGAAAGCAACCACGTGCATTAATGGCATAACATGAAGTTATTATGAATTCAAGCTAGGCTGTATGTCTCTGTGTAATTGTTACTTGAACAAAGCTTTTATTTCTTACAACTTTTCGCTTGTGAAACACTATATCCTGAGGTTGCTTCTCGGCTGAATCCAACATAGTGGCTTTCAAGTCCAATAGCAACAAATTCTTATTGAACCGTCCTCTTAAATAATCAGACAGTAAAAAAATTTCCACGGTGTTACCTTACCGACGACCTCACACTCATAAATACTTATATTCGAATGGCGTTAGGGTCATGAGAAGCAGCGACTACACTGTAAAGAATATATATATCTATAAAAGTGAAGTGTCTGTGTATCTTTGTATCTATGTGTCTGTGTGTCTGTGTACGTTTCCCTACGCAATAACTCTGTCAATTTTTAGTCTACAGACTCGAAATTTGATATACAGGGTACTGAGTTCTTGGATCCCTTTCCAGCTCCATAGCTAAATCTTTGAGGAACAACACTTCTGCAAGTCCAGCAACAATTATTTTTTCCTTTTCGATACCCGTTAATCGCCCCCCCCTTTTGGCATTTTAAAAGACCTGCAATACAGCGATGGACAGTATAAATTACTTGATGATAAATAACATGTTATAACTATGAATATAGCAAGCCTTTGAATAAAATTTTCGGAACTAAATAACCTAGTAAGAGTCATTTGATGATACAATTTTCATTTTCTTGTGACGTATACTTAGTGTAGTATATTTTACTTATCTCCAATAAAGCGATTGACGAAATTTATAGTCTGATTTACAAGTTATTGGGTACCGAATATGTAACTTTACCATTTTAGATTTAAAATATTCTTTGCTCTTTATTAATTTTTTTAATTACATAAATTAAAGATTGCAATTTTATTTTAATGTTAAAGAAAATGTTATATCCAAACCAAAACTATTATATTGAATATAAAATTAATTTTAATTGGTAAAGTAAATGCGCCAACTAGTATTTACTTGTTTTACTTGTAAAACTTTTTGCATGAAATAAATTTAAAATATTTACATAATTGTTTATGTTTAGAAAAACTAAAGTAAATAAATTGATAAGAATCAAAGTCGATGTTCCTATGAAAATTTATTTTTTATCTCATTTTTGTTAGGTTGAGTTCTTAGAAATCACGATTCTTTTGTCAAGAACTCAATAGACCCAACTAATGTTTCAAGAGTAGTTTTATATCTTTTAAAACTGTTCAACGCACATAGAAGATTGCATTTATCAATAGACAGATTCTAATGCAATAAATAAATATGTAACTTAGTAAAATCTTTTGAAAATATCACTATCAGAGGAGAAAAACGGGGGTGGATTACTTTGGGGTATTTTTTGTACTTTCTACCCACAATCGTGTATGCGTGTGTATCTAATATAGACCAGGAGAGAATCGCAACATTATTTAATTCTTATGGTGTAAGCTGACATAGCCATTTAAGGAACAATATTGCACAGTCTTTTAATATAGCACGTTACCTATAAGCGATTCGTGTAAGTTATGGTCCCCAATATCATGGTCTTTACATAACATATTTTACCTCAGACACTTTGTTTTTATGCCGCTGTCTATGTCTTAATTATTACCAACCTGCAAAACAATACTGGCGACGAGGAATTCGAAAATTTGCACCACTATAACAAGGATAAAATAAAGAACAATGGGATACATTAAACTATAATGAGATTACTTAAAAATATGTGTCTTCAAGTAATATAACTATGCCTACGCAATGATAAAAACGTTTATTTAAATGAGTAAAAATTGTATTGAAGCAAAATTAAGCCAATAAAATATTTCGATGACAGCAAATACAGACACACACCGGCACACATATGCACACTCATACATGCACACACACACACACACACACACACACACACACACATATATATATATACATATATATATATATGTATATATAAATATATATATGCATATATATATATACTCGGGTTTTTTTATTCAAAAGTAATGGGCTAATGAATTCAATGAGGTTGTTAGATAGTGCTCAATAAAAAGAGCTGATAATACTTGTTTATTGTTATATAAACATGCTCACATCCCGCTGCTACAAATAGCCACTTGTTTCAATCAAACAACAGATATCATGAGGCAGCGACTTGACTATTCAAAAGTTCAATGAAACTTTTGAATAGTCAAGTTGCTGCCTGATGATATCTGTTGTTTGATTGAAACAAGTGGCTATTTGTAGCAGCGGGATGTGAACATGTTTATATAACAATAAACAAGTATATATATATATATATATATATATATATATATATATATATATATATATATATATATATATACACTAGTGATAGGATGGTTTCAATATTTTTCCAGATTCTGATACTATTACCGATTTCATACTAAATTTGCGATTCCGAGAAAGTTACAGATTGAGATTCCGATTTTTCAATAAATCTCTACATATTTAACTAGTGAGTTCTTATTTTCCTGATTACTGTAAAAACACACGTTAAATTTCCAGGTATTTTTAAAAATCAAAATTATCCTTGTGTATAATTGTCTATATATTTTGGTTTTATTGACTGTTAAAAAATCAAGGAATATTTACTATTGTAATATTACTACCAACAATGGAATATTTTGTTTCAAACAAAATAAAATTAAAAATAAAATTAAAAATGTCAATTTTGGAATAAAAAAAATAGGAACATATGTTTTCAGTCCAATTTTTTGAAATTTATGAATATATTCCGAAGCAAAGCTTCATCTTCAGTATGTCTTTCTTGTTTTTTTTTCAAAATATATTTATGAATTTCAATATAAATTTCAAACAACATTAATGTCTGTTTGTTTTGTAATAATGCGATGTTTTGGCTTCAGACGTATATAATACGTATCTTATTTTATTCAAACTCAATCAGCGCTTCTAAGGAACAAAAATCTTAATGTGAATCCTGCGTGACCAACGTACTGTTCCGAGATTAAAAAAAAAACTACCGTAGAAACAACAAACATACTTCTACTTGCTGATTCTTTTCTCGAACAACAAGTAATAATGCGTTGTATATATTCTTAGACACTTTCTTATGTTATGAAACACAACCACAAGTTTATAAATAAAACAGATTAGATATTGACCGAAAATTCCAACTTCAAAAACCATGAACCACACTGACTGAACCATTCTGATGTTATATCTTATCTTTTAAAATGGAAATATATTTCGCTGTACACTGTAGATAATGTTAGTTCGAAGATTAGTCTCCGTCCACAAAAATATGCTAAACTTTATATTCCATCTACTGTTTTATACATGTAACGTATTCATATAATCAATTATTTACTGTATAGTTATGTCTATATATTATGGAATAAAATTGGATGATAGCTTATTGATATTATTTTATATGTGTGTATGCGTGTATAAAGATACCATTGTAAATGCATATAAGATCAAGGCTTTATGGTCATGAATGAAATCTGAATAAGGAAAATCGAGTTGTCTACTCCCTCTACAGCTCTCCAGAATCAGGATAGAATTGTTAGAGAATATGCGGCATGGATATTTCACATGGATATTTCACATGGATATTTCACATGGATATTTCACATCGAATTTAATTTCCTTAAAAGCAAATGGAAAAAATATAGAAGAATCGAGCTTGTTGAAATAACTCTGTGAACTATGAACTGGATTTTTCGCTTTTAGAATAGATTAGGCCACGCCCCCCCTTGTTAGACGTTGTCTTCCATGATAAAAATATATCTGGCAATCCCATTAACTCGCTATGCCTCACAGCAACTACTCATGAGATCGTAAACAAAATTTCCTCCCTCAAGTCAATTCCATCCCTCTTTCTTTTTTCTTTCCCTATTCATAACTCATTATCTGAATAAGTATCTGTTTTCAGTTATAAGATTTTGAGAATTGGATTTTCATAATTTGTTTTGTTTAGGGTTAAGAGTAAGGCTTAGGGGTTAGGGTTAAGGGTTTAGAGATTAGAGTTTGTGCACCCACAATCGAAACCTTCACTAACAGAAGTTCATTTTACCACTTCACTTTAGTTCCGATGTTATTAATTTGTAATTTTTGTGTGTGTGGGGGGGCAATAATTTAGGAATGCCTCCGTCGTCTGTAATATTTATCTAAGATCGTTTAATTCATTATCGTTCGCTCCATTGTTATGACTGATTAAAAGTAAAAACTTAATTTATATTCTTCCAATTTATCAAAATTGGCTTGCTTAGATTTTGTTGGATAATCGCGTTTGTTGTCGCTTTCTGGTTGGTAGATCTCCTTATTCAGCGCTCGGTATAACTTAGCGGTTTGCATCAGTTTTTAGTCGAGTACTAGCGGACATGTTCGAAAATCCAGTATCTAAGGTGCACCTGTGCTATATGTGAACTATCTGAGACACGTGCCAGACTTTACCACCTACAGCATTGTAAGTAAAAAAAAAGGAAAAAAATATATTCCTTGATGAATATTCTGTTATGGACAAAATATTGAATTTGATTTTTATAAAATAATAAGTTTGTTTATTTAATATATATATATATATATATATATATATATAAATTGAAGCATGCCAAAATTAGAATCCGTATTGTCAGAGGTTTAAGAGGTACAGTAATTGAATTTAAAGTTGGGTCAAGAAGGTGTCATATCGCAGAAAACCTCAGGTTACAACTTTGCACGTTTAACGAATTGATTGTTCAATTCTCTGGGGAAGAAAACTCACCAAGTTTATCTAGTTCTCGATTCTCAACGGAGATTTTGTTATTCATGATAATAATAGTCTTTTACTTATACAATATATGGTTGAGTGTATATATATATATATATATATATATATATATATATATATATATATATATATACTGTTTTAACAAAAACCAAGACTTCAAAGAATGGGTTGATAGCAACAAAAAGTGTATTTCATTGTTAGTTACAATTGTTTCAAGACCATTTGGACAAATTCAAAAATGATGGCGCTTCAAAATTTTCACATGCACAGCGTTTCTTCAGCCTTATTGAATAAACGACACTTTAACAATTCTTAAAAAAAAAAAAACGAAACTATTCAATCTCTGTCGCACCTTGGCAAGGGATTTTTTAAAAATATTTATATATCTACCTATTTTCGTACTACTATTTTAAAAATATCATACGATGTTAACACTAATTACCTATAACGATTTAATATGTTTTATTAATACTATTCGTTGATTTCTTAAATTAGATTTCTATATTTCTTTGTTTAATTGAACTTATATTTTTGTATATTGTTTTTATAATCTGGTTATATCAACTAAGTTAAATCTAGAACCATAAGGTTTAGATTGTTTAGATACTCATGCTTTTTTAAAACATTTTAACCCTTTATCATATTTATTAAGTCAAGCTCGAAGAGTTCTAAGGATTGCAACTGTGGCGGGCAAGTTCTGGTTTTAATCCGGTAAAGTTTGCAATAGTTCATGCTGTCTTCCTCACGGTTACTTATGGTTCCAGCAGATAAATCTATGGACAATTACAGTATGAATTTTCAAACACATAACAATCTCATTCTAACTGAACTTAATAATAAATATAAGAAAGCAACCGAAGAGGATGTCTATAGGATGAACTTGTTAGCATTCACATTTTTTGAGAAAATGAATATTCAGGATGAAATAGAAGTTTATACTCACTTAACCTTCGGTTTTTATTGAAGGATCACAAAGTGGATTTCTTCTAGTGAAGTAATTATGTGGTTCGATAGGTTCCCTAAAAATCAAAAAAAGTAAATTTACTATGTTCGACATAGATGCGTATTGCCCTTCAGTTTCCCCTATACTATTCGAGAAAGCGCTTAAATTAGCTGAAAAGGAAACAGACGTGACCAGGTTGGAAATTGAAATTAGAAAACTAGCTAGAAAAACCTTAATCAGATATAACGGGGAGCTGTGGACAAGAAAAGGTAGAGAGCCCCATTTTAACATCATAATGGGTCCCCCGGGTTCTGGATGGGTTACTGACTTAGTAGATGTGTACTTACTAGACTGAAAATTGACAGAGTTATTGCGTAGGAAATGTACAGAGACAGACAGACAGACAGACAGTTTCACTTATATATATATATATATATATATATATATATTCTTCAGAATAGTTTTTTATTTAACAATCAGTTGTCATGGAAACGTGAGATTGTAGGTTTACAAAATATTACTGGCAGTAATATTCTATAAGTTACCCCATCTAAACAAGAATTGCTCGATATGCAAGATAGAGCAAATAAATTAAATTGTAATTCAATGAATTTCAAAAAACTCTCATTGAAATGAAATGAAGTGGTTGAGTTTCATATCAAAGAATTTTTATTATTCTAAGCAAGACAAAGAATGCTTTAGAAAATTAATCTCCTTAACCTATAGGGTTTCGATGTCTACCATCTCATCAGAAGAGAGAAAATATAAGCAAATAGTTATAAAGGTATGCACCCTATTTGCAAAAGTCAGTTAGACATGGAAAGTCAAAGTGAAAATAATACATTTGTCAGAAGTCTTGTAGCAGGAGGATTTGTAGAAAAAGGATATGAATGTTTTTTAGATCCAGCTTGCTTAGTAAGATCCAATTTATATGTTCTTTACATCCGTTAGGTTATAATGTCCAAGCTATATATTGGGTAATCCGCATAGCTGTGTAGATATCCGAATCGGGCAAGTGCTTTTTTAAATTTGTTTGTGGGTCCAGCCATAATAATTCAAATCTACATTTATACATACATAACAACACGCATTGATGATTATTTAACATAGATGATTATTTATATACCAAATAACGATGAATTGCGTAGTTTATACATGCATATATATTCACACATTGTTTGGGTAAATAACACTTGTAACGTTCTCAAAACTTAGAAATAAAGTCAATATAACGCACACACTTGTATATATTATTATAAAAAGTAAAATCATAATAGTTATTAAAAAATAGTGTATATATACATTTTTTTATACAGTGATCACCACTTATCAAGGCCCGGAAGCCACTCAGGGATAAGGGTTACATTACGTTAGTGTGGAGATTTGATGAAGTGTTTACTTAAGGGGGCGGTTCATTAGGAATTTGTTAACATTGGACTTGAAGACATCCAAGTTGTAGTCCGGAGGGAAGCAGGCAGATGGAACAAAGTTCCACAGGCGTGCAGTTCTAAGAAAGAAGCTTTGTCCATGGAATCCGCGTTTTGATTTAGGCACAGATATAGAATGGGGGAAATTTTTCACAGTGGATTCGGCTAGACGGGTGTTTTTCGTGAAAGATTGGCGACGGGGGACCAGAGATTGGAGTTCAGACGAGCACCTGCCATGGAAATAACGATAAAACAAGGATAGGCTCGCAACGTCTCTTCTGTAGGAGAGAGGTTGCAGGGTAGAGAAAAGGGCATCCCCCACTAAGCCACGAAGTCTATTTTGTACTCTGTCAAGGCAGAATATGCTGTTTTAGCAGCTCCTGCCCAGATATGGCAGCAGTATTCCATCCTTGGATGTACTTGGCTTTTATATAGATAGAGAATTGCATCCGTACTGAGGTATCTTCTGGAGCGGTAGAAAGATCCCACCATCTTTCCAGCGACCTTGGCAACAGACTTGATGTACGTGTTCCATTTCAGATCAGGAGTAAAAGTCAAACCCAGAAGCTTGTGAAAAACGGGGCCTCACCCAGACGAGAGAAACCTATCGCAATTGATGCCAGCTGGGGATCAGAGCGTTGATGATGTAAGGATAGGAGATTGGTTTTGGATGCATTAAAGGTAACCAGCCACATCTTCCCCCACTGAACCACGCGCTCGAGATCAGAGGAGAGAGAATCAGAGAGAACTTTGTCATTTACAACCTTTGATGTGTTGCCGTAGATGGCCGTGTCATCAGCATAGATGTCAACGAATGATTTAAGTATGTGTTTAGGGAGGTCATTGATGTAGATCAGGAAAAGAGTTGGGCCCAGGATTGACCCATGAGGGACTCCAGCATTTATATTGCAGGCCCCCGATTTTTGTCCATCTACCACTACTCTTATGAGCCTATCTGAGAGAAATGATTTAATGATTGAGAAACCATTTCCAGTTATGCCGTAGCTGGAAATCTTGTGAAGTAGACCCTTATGCCATACCTTGTCGAAGGCCTTTGATATGTCATGGGCAATTGCCCTAGAAAGGAAGCCTTTGTTAAGAGATTCGCTAAGTCTGTGGGATATAACCGTCAGCACATCTGCGGTAGATCTTGCAGAGCGGAAACCATATTGTGTGTCACTAAGAAGGTTATTCCTGCTGAGGTGGTTGACTATTTCTCTATTTAATATGGATTCCAGCAACTTACTCATAACACACAGTAGACTTATTGGTCTGTACAGAGAGGGAGATGACTTATTACCTGAATTCTTAAATACAGGAAAAACTGATGAGGTCTTCCAGGAAGTCGGAAAGCACTTCTCTTTAACGCAGCGCTTAAATAGTTTCGTAAGTATGGGAGCAAGTTCTGGTTGAAGCTTTTTTAACACTAATTGGGATGCTGTTAGGGCCAGTTGCTCTACTGGAATCTAGGTTCTTTATTAGCTTGGCGACCTCATGCACGGATATTTGTATGTTACCTAGCTTGTTCTGTGTTATAGGAGGAAATATGGGGAGTTGATGGCCTTCGTCACATAGGGTAGAATTAGCTGCAAAGTTCTTTGCAAATAGTTTGGCCTTGTCTGACGCTGACGAGATGACCTCTGGTCCATTGATAATGGTTGGGATAGAACGCACATTTCTGTTCAGGATCCTATTTGTTATTTGCCAAAACTGGTGGGATCCAAGCCGCTGATCAGCTACCTTGGATTTAACAGACTGGGCATATAGCTCTCTTGCATTTTTTATTACTCTTTTACAGTGGTTGCTGGCAGACCTGAAAGCAGCTTTAGTCTCAGTGCATCTATTACGTTGGTAGATATGGAAAAAGTGATTTCTGTGCGCGATAGTAGCAGCAACTTCTGGGGAGAACCATGGCTGGCTGTTTGGTTTTTGTTGGAATTTTTAAGATTTTAATAATTGGTCTATGCCTACAATTAACCATTCGGTCAGATCTGATACTATAGAGGACACTTCCTTTTTAAACATGGAGTGCGAGGTATATCAGATATGAATGTACGGACGCTATCCCAGTCAGCCATAGAGTATCGGTATACACTACGGTGGAGGGGTACTTCTGGAGGCTTCTTACATTTCGTTTTTATCTTAAATGATACGGCGGAGTGGTCGGAGGATCCTAGAGGAGAATGAACGGAACATGAACATAGCTCAGTGGAAGTTGAGAGAAAAATGTCTAGGAGGCTTGCATATTGACCAGTAGTATCGGGCACACGGGTGGGTTCGCGAACAATCTGAGTGAGGTCATAAGCAATGACAAAATCATGACAAAACCTCCTCTCATCATCCGTCTTATTTGAATGGGTCAGCCATTCCACGTCATGGACGTTGAAAACACCAAACATGTGGATGGTAGCCGATGGATATGAAGACATATGTGGTCTATTTTCTCAGATATGCTCTTAAAGATAGTAACTCCGCTGTTGTGGGGCCTATAGAGAGTAAATATAAATGCAGTGGTGTTAGCAAGTGCAACCCTGAAGCACATATAGGGTAAATTAGGATCTTCTCTAGAGATACCCCTGCCACACGGGAAGCCATCTTTAATGTAGGCACATATTCCATGCTCATGGCGATGTTGGGTGTCAGATTTAGCTGTTAAATTAGAGTATCCGTTAATTATGAACTCATCTAGGGAAATGCTCGGCCCTATTCCAGTTTCACTTAGAAATAATATGCCCGGTTTCGTCTCTTGTAATTGGGTTTCAACCTCTGGAAGGTTGGAACGTAGACCCCTGATGTTGGAGAAGGAGACCTGGTAGTAGGGGTCTACGTTGGAAGATGGGGTTCTAGGTTTAATCGAGTTTTTATTCTGGAGATATTTTATGTTGAGGTTTTGGGATTTGTGGAATAGGTCGGCATACTTGGTTAGAGCAGTACAGAGAGGGAATGTAAGAGAGAAAAAGACAGGAAATTTTTTTTTGTAGCACACGAAAAGGTAAAGCCGTAACAATTACCCACTAGTATGTCATCGAGAGGCCCCACCAGAGACTACATGCATGGTCCAGATCCACTCACAAATTAGCAATACAGCAGTCCCAGTACTTTGCGCCTGCTGATAGGACAGCTTCCTTAGTGGTTAATCCAAGGTTCGGGTCCTTGACTATCAGGCGGATAACGTCAGCTCAGACAAAACGTTTAACTCCATCACACTTACTAGTGACATGGCCACAAGGACAGACAGAGACAGAAAAATTTTCGACATCTCAGACTACTGGTCACCAAGTACTACCGACCTTTAAGCAGCTTTTTCTTCACCCTTTGTCAGAAGAATCACTCATTGAATGAGGACTGAATGACAAAATAGGAGAAGCGAGAGTTACTGAAGTTGCCGATAACACATCGACTGTATTATCTACTCTCCATTAAAAAAAAAAATTAAAAAACGGGGGGGGAGGGGAATGGGGACAAGTGACTTATTTATATCTAAGTATTAAGTCTGGTGCTAAGTTAACAATTCAGGACACTTTTGATGATAATCTCCCCTCCCATATTAATGGGTGGAGTTTGTCGTTATCTATCGAGTTTAAATCATTAGAGTTTCATCTTACAATTAATTAAACTCTAATAATTAACTATTATCAATTTGTAAAGTCGGCTTAATATTAATTTACATTCGAATTTAGATAATTATTCAAGGTTTTACTTTAGGAGGTTCGTTTTCATGAGTAACTGTTTCTTTGCACTGTATTATATTTCGAACGTACTTGAACATAAGGCTTACTATATTAGATGGTTTGATTTGCCAGCAAGAAGCAAGCATTTTAAATATATATATATATATATATATATATATATATATATATATATATATATATATATATATATATATATATATCTTTAGGCAGCATTTTTGTCCCGCCCCCAAGAAAAGAAGGGTGGACCTGTAAATTCACCCTTGTCCGTTCTTTCGTTCGTCTGTCCGCACTTTTCTCAATAACTTGGAATTTTTTTTTTATTTCGCACACACATTAACCATGATATGAGTAAAAAAAGTAACAAAACGGATTTTCTGGGAAAACTCTGCCCCCCCCGCTAGGAGTGCCTTTCGGGTTAAAATGGCTAAAATTGACACTTTTGTGCTTATTAAAAAAGACTGATGTTTTGGATATTTATAAAACTTTCTGAAAAGTTGCAACTAACTGATTTCTGTATAATTTTGTTTGCATCTACTTCGCGATACATCTTGGGTGTGCCCCAGGGGCTCTTGTAGGGCTAATGGAAACACTTCATTTTTAGGACTATTTTACCATATTTGTCCAAAATTTTCTGTGTATGTCTATGTATTAGCAGTTCTGCATGGTGCTGAACTCAAATTTAAATATGTTAAGGTCTTGAAGACTTTTGGGGCTAAATGAGGAGGGGGGAGATGTACTTTATCATTTTTTTTGTTTTGCACGTGCAGAACTAATTTACATATGTTAACGTATTTACATATGTTAACCGCGCCGTTTTTTTTTTCATCTTCACCAGGATCTGGGGCTAAATGGGGGGAGGGGCAAATGCTGAACATGAATCATGGTTTGGGCTCAGTGGATAAAGCTGAACGTAGCAAAAATGTTGAAACGCTAAATATTTTTTGTTTGTTTTCTGTATACAAACATGTGAGTTAGTAATTAATATTTGAGTGCTGGGGGGGGGGGCGGGTTACGATACACAGATTCGAAAAAGTTGTCCAAAAACAAATAAATGAAAGCAAAGGTAAGGTAAGTTACGTTTCTACCTAACTGGATAATTGTTTAGTGTTTTTATGCAATGTTTAATCGGCTGGAAAAACAGAAATGGTTGCAGACTCTGTTGAATACGTTAAGTTTGGAAAGTAAGTTGAGAACTAAAAACTATACAATACAGTGTCAAAAAACCCACCGAATATATGTTATCATGACATAGGCTGACATAATCGGTGGGTTTGTGACAGTGTTTTGTACATTTTTTTTAGTTTTAACTCACTTTCTCAAACTTAACGTAATTAACTGACTATGCATGCTTCACTTGTTTTCATAAAAATTAATTAAAAATAACATTTTTCATTTCAACTTGCCGATATATATCTGTAGGTATTATTCATTTATCCAAACAATGATATTACTTGTTATAAACCATCCCCGGTGTATAATTATTAGTTCCTGATAATTTCAGTGTTATGTGACAAGTAGTTTAAAAGTTTACATATTTTGACACACACATATATTTACCGTTTTAGTCATATAGATTACATATATATATTGGCTGGAGTAACTTACGAATGAATACATTTTAGCTAAAATATAAACGTCGCGTAAGGCCAAAGATAAGTATGTTTCCGTATTTGAGACATATGAAAACTTAATTGAATACAATGATAGATAATTAATGTCATCAACTTGGTTACCGTTCAACAAGGTTGTCAAGGAAACTCAAACTTATGACCAAATTTATGTGGTAAGTAAGAGAAAATGTTATATATACAGGGTATTGCAATAAAAATCGGACACTTTACAAAAATAAAACGAAATAGGCAATAAAAACAACTGTTTACGGCCACCTATCCGGCATCCAATTTCCAAGAAATGTACACATCTTACACGGTAACATAAAACAAGTAAAAGACACAGAGAGAAAGAGGGAGTTAGAGAGAGAGAGAGAGAGAGAGAGCAGAAAGAGAAATAGAGCGAGAAAGAGAGATCTGGAGGGGAGAGACATATGAATACATTTTAAAACAAAGAAACTTACATATTGCTTTACAATTCTTGGTGTCGTCCAAGTAAATCTAACTCTTCGAACCTGTCAACCCCGATTGCTTTGACACAGCTGAAGTTTTGTAAACATTTATTAGAATGATTTAAGCTAGAGATTGCGGTCTCTGTCAAGTTTACTATAACCTATCTTAAATTTTAATAGTCCGGCGTCACATTTCTAACTAATAAACACACATGACTTGGTAATGAAACACAAGAAAAACAGAGAGAGAAAGGGAAAGCTGAAGGAAAGAGACAGATCAATACAAAAACAAAGAGACTTATATATCATTGCTTTACGATAATTGGTGACATCCGAGTAGATCTTACCGATTTGACTCTGTCAATATCGACTTCTTTGGCACGGCCGGAATTTTATAAACATCTGTCAACCTGTTTCAAACTGCGGTCGCAGTCATGTTTTTTTTAAATACATCTTAAATTGTACTTGGCTCCATGCGAGTAGAAGAAATATCGTGTATAAGGCTTTCAAATGCGGAAAGCTCAATCTCACCCAACACAAGTTCTTTATTGTTGTGCCACATATGCAGAGATCTGACAGTTTATTTAGTAGCAGTTAAAATTACATATTAGATTGTTTTTAATTTAATACCCGCTGGCGGGGACGACCATCTCAAGACGGGCGCGAAATGAGCTAAAAGCTTTTGTTGCGATACACTTGATAATGGCAGACGATCCCACAATTGCAGTTTCAGAAAGTCGATCATGTTATGGGCGTATTGTTAATCTTGGCCTAGAATACGCTTTAAATAATAGTATACGGACGTGCAGAAGGCACCCATTAATCTAGCGTCCAGTTGACAGGAACATTGTTGAGTAGCTAGGCCTATGTCACCTGTGATTTGTGTGCTGGCGCGAGGGTCTGCTGGAGCAGTTAGAGGCGCTCGGTGGCGATCTTGTCCATCCATTATTGCATCACGCTTGTTGGGCGCTACATAGATCTCGGCAGTGAAACTCAGGCCGTTTTGAAAGAAGAACAGAGGGCATGATTTACCTTTTGCTGGAGATAGCGTTAAGGACCACGACTGGGGAAACTTCGTATTCTTCATGACAAGAACCTTTTTAATGTCTTTGTAGATACACCTGTCGTTTTGTCTGTTGATCGAAATTTAGCAAAAGCATTGACACATTAAGAGAGTTCGTGATGAGCATGCAGTGAAACTTATAGTCGAAGGAGTAATCAATCTCATTCTTGGGCGTTAAACAGATCATGAACTTGTGACACAAAATATTAGCGGAAACCTATGCATAGTTCAGCTTCAAATTGACCTGCAACTCTCTATACATTTTATATATCTATACCCCTATAATATTTTTGTGTGTATTGATATTCATATTAAAACCCCTTTTTTCTACTTATTTAAAAAAAAATACAACATTGTTATATATGGTTCGTGGAATTGTATTTATCTGCAAATAACTAGCTAATTTGCGTATACTTTTAAACGTCCAGGTTAATTAATTCCCTATTAGTTTTTCGGTTTTCTTATGGGATGATCATCTTTAGTTCACTATAATATGTAACATTCATGCAGATATTCTACATTATTCATATTTTCGTAATATTTGCGTAAAAAGTTTATATTAAACGCAAACCTCTTTCTATATATACTTATGTATGTGTATATACATTTGTTTAAAAATTGCCTACCAAACTACTCTGTCAGATTTTGATGTACAGACATGAAACCCCAAATATAGAGATATTCGAACCCATACAAAACTTTATATTTAGGTTTTAACCGGAGAAAATCGCTACAAAAGTGTAAAAATAAAGAAAGGAATTTTGCTACGTGAAGATCGAAGGATACCATAAGGAATATGCATGAGTAACGTAGTAGCTATTCGTTGATGTTTTAATTTTTAGCCTTGCTACATACAGGCATTAACGCCAAAGGAAATTAACTCAGGCATTAACGTCAAAGGAAAAATACATCGTAAGCGTCTTGGTTTCGCTTCTCAGTGGTGGCACACGGGTCATTTTTAGAAACTTTAAAATCAATACTATATATCAGGTCTAATATAATATAATATTAAATACGAAATCTGCATTAATAAAAAAATATATTTAAGCATATTTAACGGCAGGGCAATGCCGGCCGACCTGCTAGTACATATATATATATATATATATATATATATATATATAAGAAGGAATTATGCTGTGTATGTAGCTAATAAACAGTTACAATGGGTGAAATGGAATTATCGTAGGATAGGTCCCGGTGTCAACAGGAAGCAGTGGGAGTACTGAGTGCGTACGGAGAAAAATAGGGACTCCTTCTTCTATAGATGTCGCGATTATGATGTAATGTTGCATTTTATTATAAGGACTTTATGTGTCTAAAATTGTGCTCGAAAATGACATAAGGCAACCACTAATAGCCTAGACGTAACTTCCAGCAGTCGGTAAACCAAGATTTGTTAAGGCATTTGTTGTAAAGTTTGGAGAGAACTACAGCAACCTCAGCGGAACATATTTTTTAACAGCATAGCCGGGATAAAATCGGGTCAACAAGCTTTCGAGGTCTGGCGTGTTTTATGATACCATGCACCTGAGAAGGCGTGATTTCCCGATTATCTAGTGTGACAAAGGATAGTAAGGGAGGGAGTGATTTGCTGGATCCAATGTTGAGTTTAAAACAAACCGACTGACAAACATGTTAGCCTTCTCGGTTGCCGTACAAACAACCTCTCTCACACACACACACACACACACACACACACACACACACATATATATATATATATATATATATATATATATATATAGTGCAAAATTTTGTGGAAAATTCAAAGACTCACGTTTTCTTTTTATAAACTTCGTTTATTTCCTAGATTTTTTCCATTACACCTGTTTCATTGATGAGTTGGCAATTTTACGATTTATGTTTTCATGAAAATATTCTTTCCCCACCAACTTCTTCAGACGTTTATCCATTAGATTTTTACAACAAAAAGTATATTTTTAACATGCTGGACATCGTATTCGGGTAAAAGGATTTCCAAAGCCATGCTTCCTTACTTCCTCCATCTCGGTAAAAACAGGAGGCAACGAAAGAACAATAATAAAGGGGAGAAGGGGAGGTAATCACTCCACTATTCACCGCATAGAAAACGAAAATTGAATAAAAAAATATTCAACAGTTGAAAACCGCTTATATATCGTGAACAATAAAAATATATCTTTCATTTTAAGCGATAAAAAACGTACATGAAATCTGACAAGGCGTCGTCGCTTGAGTGCAGATAGTATAATAGTGTGTTCGATATCTTGTTGATGATTGCTCCATTCTGATGAGGAGTGATACCCAGAAGCATGTGTCCATGGATATATTTTATGAACCTAAAAATATTGAACTAAAATATTTAAATTAATATATATATATATATATATATATATATATAATTATATTTTACTATAATAATTAAATACTTACAGACACTAGTGCTTCATCCTTTCGGGAATCTTCAGTGCAGGGTGTCACGATTAATACCAGTCGAACGATTTGAACCCCGCAACAGGAGACATCTCTGGCTCGATTAGCGAAGACCTAATCAATTCGGCTACCATTAAACATCTTAATTTTAAATGTTCATTTACGTCAGTCAGACAGTGATCTAATCGTTATACGATGATCTACGCATAAGAGCTAAATTAACCGACTTTAATTCAATTGAAAATGCTCAACAATAAGAAACGAATTTCTTAAAGGGGCTGTCATAATTAGTTTTTTATTATAATAATTAACTACCTACAGATACATATCTATATATATACATGTATATATATATATATATATATATATATATATATATATATATATAGGTATTTAATTATTATAGTATATATATATACATACATACATATATATATATATATATTACAATAAAAATGCAGACATAAAAAGTAATATGGTTAAGCTTAAACATGGAAAAGTTTATAACTAGTTATTAAAACTGAAAAAGAAAACGACAAGATATTTTAGTAAAATATAACAAATTTATAACTTAAAATATTGCAATTAAGAATTGATTATATAATGTTATAAATTGAATTTAAAAAAATAATCTTAATGCTGCAATATTTTAAGTAATAAATTTATTATATTTTTTTAATTGAATACTTAATCATTTTCTTTTCCAGTTTTAACAACTAGTTCTTTACTTTTCCATGTTTAAGCTTAACCATATTACTTGTTATGGCTGCATTTTTTATTGTAACACACACACATCCACACCCACATATATATTTATTTAAATATTTTATTTAAATATTTTAATGTTTTAGTCAAGCTCACATTTTTCAATTGTAACCGATGATTTCTCCAGTAAATTTAATTGTTCTTTGTTTAATTTCAGTCGTATTCTTTACCACCATAAACATAACATACACATATGTAATAACAATGTACGCCGCTCGTCTGCTTTCAATAAAATCTCCTCAATTATTTCCCTTTGATATTTTCATTCTCTCTGTTTCACTTGTTACTTCTCTTTTTACGAGAGTGGTAAATTGGTAGCAACAGTAGTAGATGAAGCAACGTGGTTGTTATGGAAACCAGTCATAACGTCGCTCACCTGCTTACGTTTTCTTACGATTTTGAACACCTTTAAATTCATCATAACTTTTGTTTTACTGAACGAACATTGAATTTTTTTTCGCAATATAGGTGAGAAATTGATTCATAAACTGTTATAATGTTTAGAAATTTGGTCGAAACATGGGCGGGCGGTGAAGCTTTAAGGTAGCCCCGAATGACTAAAATTGCCACTTAACCATATATTCAAACACTATCGTGTTGAATTATATATATATATATATATATATATATATATATATATACCGTGTTTGAATTATATACATATATATATATATATATATATATATATATATATATATATATATAT
The DNA here is from genome assembly GCF_053919585.1 of Euprymna scolopes. Classification (NCBI taxonomy): domain Eukaryota; kingdom Metazoa; phylum Mollusca; class Cephalopoda; order Sepiida; family Sepiolidae; genus Euprymna; species Euprymna scolopes. Next base: position 101,300,209 of record NC_136498.1, read on the forward strand.
ATATATAATACACATTGGAACTAACAACTACACACAACTGAAAATATCTGAAAGGGTATATCGGTATATTTCATTACAAGAGCTTAACATAAAAAGAATAGACAGTTTTGGATTCAAAATAAATATTGTGATGTTTTCAAAGAGAACGTATTTTCCGTTGTCACGCTATTGTCAACAAGTGCTGTTTTTTTAATCGAAACGAAATAATACACGCCCATTTTTGTGTTGTTGTTTTAAATATTGATTTATAATACTGCAGATATCAGAAATGTCGTCTATATCAAAATATTTTTTGTACTAAACTAATTAAGACATATCGATTTGAACAATTGAAAATTTCATTTAAACGTAAAAGTAATACAATATATTATTATTGTTTCACTTTCGAATATTCTTATGATAAAAGTGAATTTTTCCGATGTGAACATAGTATATATTATCATTTGAAGTATTTATTTAAATTAATTAAAAACTTGCCCTTACTCTGAATACCCTTTATGTAAAACTTCAAATACTTAGACCAAAAATTGTCTGAGTAATTTTGTAGAGACCGCAGAGGTAAATGTTTTTAACCTTTGACCCCTATTATGACCCCTTAACATTTAAGTTAGATCCATGTCTAAGGAAACTAGATCTAAAATCGTTTATATCCAAAGGTAAAATCGTTGAACTTTGATCACTTAAAAGCCAAATTTCTGGCTGGGAACGGATTACAAAGATTTTCACACATCTCAGTTCCCGATATATCAAATTTGGAGTCTGTAGACTTAAAATTTAGAGAGTTATTGCGTAGAAAAATGTACACTGAAAGACACAGACACAGACACTTTCACTTCTATAGCAGTTCAGCCCGGCTTTGCTCAGGGCTTATGTACTGTTCATAAGTTTATGTGCATATGTATATATCAAAAAGTGTGAATATGTAATGTAATGCCTTTCTGTATAATAGTCTTCTTTAACTACCATAGAGAAAAGACAGATAAACATTTTCACTTTTATAGATATACTAGCATTTCCGCCCGGCGTTGCCCGGGTGTTTGGAGGTGTATGCTGAGCCAAAAAAAATGGGTTAATTTTTTTAAACTTTGACCGCTATTACGACCCCTTAAAATTTATTGTTTTGAACTCAAATCAAGTTATTAAATTAGGTCCATGTCCAATGAACCTATATCTAAAATTTAAAGTGTGTAGACCACAGATTGTCAGAGGAGTTTGCTAGAGTTCTCAAAGGTCAAATCATTGAATTTTAACCCCTTAATAACCAAAGTTCTGGCCAAACACCTATCACATCGATTTTCCGAAATCTCAGTACCCTGTATATAAAATTTCGAATCTGTAGACTTTACATTGACAGAGTTATTGGGTAGGGAAATATACACGGACAGACAGATACACAGACACACAGGAACACACAGACAGACACACAGACACGTTCAGTTTTATATATATACTAGCATTTCTGCCCGGCGTGGCCCGATTGTTTGGAGGTGTATGCTGAGCAAAAAATAACCAAAAAAAAACGGTTAACTTTGACCCCTATTATAGCGCCTTAAAATTTATTGTTTTGGACTCAAATCAAGTTATTAAGTTAGATCCATGTCCAAGGAGCCTATATCTAAAATTTAAAGTGTGTAGACCCAAAGTTGTCGGGGAGTTTAGTAGAGTTCCCAAAGGTCAAATCGCTGAACTTTGACCCCTTAACAGATAAATTTCTGGCCGAAAACCGATCACATAGATTTTCTCAAATCTCAGTACCCTATATCTGAAATTTCGAATCTGTAGACGTAAAATTGACAGAGTTATTGCGTAGGGAAATGTACACAGACAGACAGATACACAGACACTTTTATAGATAGATAGATAGATAGATACATAGATACATTGGATGCAATATATAGCAATGATTTAAAAAGTATAAAAATAAAAGACTCATGCGCCACCACCGAGAATCGAAACCAAAACGTTCAGCTCATGATTTATTTTGCCTCTGTCGTCAATGATTGGGCTATGAAAACATCGTTACAGCAAGGCTAAAAATTAAAACATGAACCAATAGCTACTACGCTATGCATTCATAATGCCGGCGTTCGACCTTCACCTGGCAAATTTCATTTTTTTTTAAATTTTCACACTTTTGCACCGATTTTTCCGGGCTGAAACCCAAATATAAAGTTTTGCATGGATTGAAATACCTTATATATGAAGTTTCATGTGTGTAGAACAAAACCTCTAGGAGTTTTTTAGGCAAAATTTGTTAAACAAAAATATATACGTATACATAAATATATAGAAAAAAATTTGTGTTTACTATAAACTTTTTACACAAATATTATGCAAATATAAATCATGTAGAATACCTGCATGAATATAATCACACGTAATAGTTAACTAAAGATGATTATCCCATTAGAAAACCGAAACAACTAATAGGGAATTAATTAAAATGAATGTTGAAAAGAATATTAAAATTAGCTAGATCTTTTGCTAGTGAATGCAATCCCACAACCCATATATAAGAAAATTGTATTTTCTTTTTAAATGAATAGAACAGAGGGTTTTTAATATGAATATCAATACACACAAAAGAAAAACGAATTTATAGGAGTATATATATATATATATATATATATATATATTATAAATTATATTTAAAGAACAATGTTTTTGACCCCCCCTGTAGTAACTTGGTTAAAAGGGAACATTATTTCCAACTCGCATTTAGGTAAAAATGCACTTTCCTACATAATTGAATTAATTAAAAACGTACGGCAAAAAACAAGTACCATATATATATATATATATTATTTCCATACTTTTATATATGTATATTTATACACACCAGCAATCCAGTCCGGCGGTGCCCGGGTGTTTGGAGGTGGTAGGAAGGCAAGTTCAAACCCGTATCGTGAAGGAGAAAACGAACGGGAAAAAACCTGACGTCTTTGCTTTTACGACCACCGTCAAACCGGGAGTGGCATAGGTTTAAATTAAGGCTAGACACTCGAAAAGAGGAGCTGACTCTCGAAAATATCGGTGAAAAAGCGACCCTTCCCTGTAGAAAATTCCCATCTGAGGGTGAAGAAATTAATATTTTTTAGCCAATTTTTCGGTATTTTTTGTCCGATGGGTTGAACTTCAGATGATACCGATCTTGTGAAAATCCGTCGCCTCTGTAGAAAGTTTTAAGCAGACATGAATACATACATACATACATACATACATACATACATTTACATATTGGTAGCTCAAATTTTCGACCCACACCGATTAAAAGCTTACCCTATCTCTGAATACCCTTTATGTAAAATTCCCAATGTTTAGACCAGAACTTTTCTGAGAAATTTGGTAGAGACCGCAGAGGTATTTTTTTAAAACTTTGTCTCCTATTACGACCCCTTAACATTTATTGTTTTGGGCTCAAATCAAGTTATTAAGTTAGACCCATGTTCAAGAAACCTATATCAACAATTGTTTGTACTCAAAATTGCCGGAGGAGTTTGGTAGAATTCTCAAAGGTCAAATCGTTTAACTTTAACCCCTTAACAGCCCAATGTCTGGCTGAAAACTTATTACAAAGATTTCCCCAAATCTCAGTACCCTGTATATCAAATTTCGAGTATGTAGACTGAAAACTGACAGAGTTATTGCATAGCAAAATGTACACAAACGCACAGACATACACAAAATGACACGTTCACTTAAAAAATATACTAGCATGGATGCCCGGCGTTGCCCGGGTGTTTGGAGGTGTATGCTGAACAAAAAAGAAAAAAAAAGGTTGTTTTTTTTTTTTACTTTGACCCTTATTATGTCCTCTTAACATTTATTATTTTGGGCTCAAATCAATTTATTAAGTTTGATCCATTTCCAAGGAACTATCTATCTATATACCTATAAAAGTGAACGTGTCTGTGTATCTGCCCGTGTGTCTGTCTGTGTGTCTGTGTGTGTGCCTGTGTACATTTCCCAATCTATTTCTATATGTTTCTCGGCTGATTAACTGTGACTGTGTCGGATATATACTCGAGAGTCAAAACAATGAAAAAATATGTTGTTGGCATAGCTCTAATTATTACGCAGAAAGATTTTTATATCTCTAAGGAAAAGATTCAGAAAAATAGTAAAAATAACTTTAAATGCCCTTATATAGGCGAAAGCTTGTTTTATGTCTTTAAAAGAAAATAAACATCTTTTTTAAATAAAAAAAAAACTTCTACCTTTTGACATTTTTAAACAAAACTTTTAGCAATAGAACAAACGCCTAAAAAGAAACTCTCCAAATGTGAGTCTAATTTTTTTGAAAAAGTACAATTTTACCCCGAATTTATTTCAGGAAGCAGTGTGTCTTTGTTGCGATATAAACATAGAATTCTGTTTGTCAATTTAAATTTTACTAATGAAACTCCTCTAGAAACGAATGCAAAAATCGCCAGATGGGCGACTGGTGCTTTATTTGATTTTATTGAATAAAGAGGGACTCATTTTTTTCTTTTTTGTCAAAGATAGATAGAAAGTTGCTTATATATATATATATATATATATATATATATATATATATATATGTGTGTGTGTGTGTGTGTGTGTGTGTGTGTGTGTGTGTGTGTGTGTGTGTTTGTACTAAAAACGAGGACTGCGACCCCCTCTGCAGCTACTTGATATTTAATTTAGCACTAGCAGCCTAAAAGTTGAAGCTTAACACGTGCGTTGAGGAGAAACGCCTAAAAATAAACCCTCGAAATGTTAACAACATTTTTCAAGTTAAATTGTACCCCGCATTTATCTCAGGAAGCCGTGTGTCTTTGTTGCGATATAAGCCAATAAGTCTGCACTGTTCTAGAACAGGGAATAGAAGAACTAAATACCACTGCGGCGAGAGACATTGTCTTAATTCTTTTTTTTTTAATTCCCCCTGCCGACAGGCCTAGTCGTAAGGTGTAAGGTAGACCTATGTCCAAACGCCTTCTTATAGAGCATTACTTCTGACTTTTACTAAGTGAAATACTTGGTTGGTTTTCTTTTGTCTGTTCATGTCTTTTACGTACGTGTGATAGTACCGATACCTCCTGTATACACGAGAGCGTTACACTATCCCTGCGTCAGAACCACAGGTAAAATAATTCTGGGCCCGGTGTTGCCACAAACCCCAAAATATGAAAAATCTCAATTACAAATAATTCAAACTGTGGGACCCAGAATAAAGATCTGGGTGTCATGATCGGCAGGTGCTCCTGCGAATGCTAGCCAAATTTCAGAAGTTCAAATAACATGGACGCTGAACAGGTAAGTATAACCTCTAATTTCAGAGAACAAAATGATAGCCATCAAAATAGAAAAAAAACTGGAGAAAGAAATGGACAACAAAAGAGAATAGACTCGTAATTGAATGCTATTATTGAAGTCATCCTAAATATAGATATGGAGGTTATCGGAAACGAATGAAAGAACTATGGGACCGGTCCAGTGACTACCATACGACAAAACAAAGAATTGGGTACCAAGCAAGACTGATACTCAAGAAATGCTGGCTCTCTCAATTAGAACTAACAGAAATACAGCGAAAAATAAATAATGAAATTGAACAAGAAGCATCTCCTAATGGAACTGAACGTAGAGAAACCCTACAAGTTGAAGCCCCACAAGAAAAAACAGTAAAGGCCGAACTCTACAAACGTAGAAACCGAGAACAATTAAACAAAACTAACAGAAAATGAAGCAAATGAAGTAAATAAAATAACAGTTTACGAGCGAGGAAAAAAAAAAGCTCCCATCGTTAAGGAACCAAGAGCAAAAGAAATTAAAAACAGAAACAGAGAAGGTTAACAAGCCTCTCCCACATATCCCAAAAAATACAATCACATACCTAAACAACTAAATTTACGCAGGCGCCAAAATGGTAAGTATGAATTTCAAATCAGAAAAACAACCGGGGACAAGTGGACCGAAAAAACCTGGATGGAAAATGAGACTAGAAACTCAAATACACAAACATAAAAAAGAAGCCAAAATAATCAACAGGAAGAAAGCAATGTGGAGAAAATGGAATATTAGAAATGTGATTGGCAGGGAGAGGCTAAACAAGAAACATGAAGAGCTGGACAAGAAAATAAAAGCAAAAGAAGCGAGATTGAGATGATATAGATATAAATCTGACAATACAAACAAAACAGGATATTTGAAACTAATGAAAGCCAATTCTACCAAAATGTGAACAGGGGAAACACAAAAACGAAAGAGCCAAATCCGACAGAAACAAAACTCTACTGGAGTTACATATGAGAAGAACGACGAGATCACAGTAGAAATGCCGAATGGCTGAAAGACATGAAGGAAGAATTACAACAAATAGAAGAAGGAAAAGTGAATGAAATCAGCAAGGAAACTCTAAAGAAAACTATCGGAAAAATGTCAATTTGGAGAGCACGACGGGATATATACGTACTGGTTCAAAAAATTCACAACATTACACGAAAGGCTATCCCCAAAACTGAGAAGATCTATACAGGAAGAACGCCTACCAGAACGGATGACAAAAGGTAGAACTACACTACTACATAAGGGTACAGAAAAAGGAACGGTACCCAGCAACTATAGGCCGATCACGTGCTTAACCACTATGTGGAAGATACTGACAGCACAACTGAGGGAACAAATCTACTAGTCACTAAATAACCGTGGACTCATCCCGAGGAAAAGAAAGGATGCCAAAAAGGAAAAAAGTGAAACACATGATCTGTTATATATAGATCAAAAGATCCTAATGGGTGTAAAAAGAAGGAGAAACAATTTAGCTATGACATGGATCGACTACAAAAAAAACGTACGACAGGATCCCTCAAGCATAGATAATAGAATGCGTAAAAATGTATAAAATATCAAGTGGGATCACCAACGTAATAGAAAATGCAATGAAAACATGGAGACTGGAATCGGCAGCTGATGGACAACACATAACAGAAATTAACATACAAAGAGGCATCTTCCAAGGAAACTCACTATCACCATTAATGTTCATCATAACCATTATGCCCCTGAATAGTATTCTGAGAAAGTGCCAAGCTGGATACAAGTTCTCCAATGCAGAGGAAAAAATGAACCACCTGATGTACATGGACGATTAAAAAAATTTTGCAAAGACCGAAAAGAGCTAGAGACACTAATTAACACTAGCAGGATATTCAGCCAAAATATCCAAATGGAATTTGGAATGGAAAAGAGCGCACTACTAATTATAAAAAACGGAAACTGCAAACGACAGAAGGCATGGAACTACCCAACCAAACGGAGATGAGGGCCTTAGGAGAACAAGACGACTATAAATACTTGGGAATTTTGGAAGCGGACACGATCAAAGCAACAGGAATGAAAGAGAGGATTGGAAAGGAATACCTCAGGAGAACAAGAAAGCTCCTGGAAACTAAATTATATGACAGAAACCCAATAAAAGGTATAAATACATGGGCAGTATCATTAGTGAGATACTCTGGACCGTTTATAGGGTGGACTAAAGAAGAACTAAGACAGCTCAACCAGAAGACCAGGAAACTCATGACCATGCATAATGCACTACACCCAAAGGACGATATTGACAGACTCTACGTGAAAAGAAACGGCGGGAGATGACTGGTCTGCATAGAAGACCGTGTGAATGACACAAAAGAAGAACTAGAAAAATACACAATGCAAAACACTGAAATGGCAGCAAGAGACACTAAAAAACCAACAAAACAGAAACAGAGAGACAAATGACAAAACGAGAAAAGAAAAAATGGGAAGCGAAACAACTCCACGGAAGATCCATAATAATGACAAAAGATTAGAATAACGAAAATACCTGGACATGGATGCGAAAAGGACATATAAACCGAGAAACTGAATAGTGCAAACGGCTAGATTTTTAATGTACAAACAAATGGTAAAAGTATAAACCTGAAACAGTACTCGAAAATGAAAACCACAAAATATTATGGGACATCGACATACAGACGGACAAACCCATCCAAGCAAGAAGACCAGATCTTGTAATAATTAATAAGAACGAAAAATCCTGTCAAATCGTAGATTTTACTGTCTCAGCTGACTGAGGAGTGAGTATGAAAGAAAAGGAGAAACAAAGCAAATACGCAGAGTTAGTTAGAGAGTTAAAAGGGGGTTGGATGACGAAAAAAATCCAAATAATACCTATAATAGTAGGAGCACTAGGAACAATTTCGAAAAACTTAAAAAAAAGAATGGGAGAAGTTTGAATCAGAGGAAAGGCTGCAAAAAATACAACGGCTAACGATAATGAAAACGGCTGAAATATTAAGGAACCCCCTTGAATTCGGAGAATAATACAAGTGTACAATATAATGAAGAAGCGTTACAGGGAATGAAGAACACTGAAGCTGCATATCTACAATTTCTACACTCCCATCACGCATCCCCTCCCATTGTCTCAGCTCCCCCCCCAAAAAAAAGTGATACCAAAGAGCAGAGAAGGCTCAAGGAGGAGGGAAACTCGCGGAGAGAACACTGACCAGACCTCCGCTGGACAGGCGCAAAAAGAACAAAAATCTTGGACATGTTTAATGCCACTCAAATTTCAGTATAGACTAATGACCACTGCCAACGAGAAATCAATGGTAAGAGACTGTTGCGATGACGCAAATTATTTGCAAATGCTATGGAAGGAGGTGGAGATAGCTGGACGTCTGGGGAGACTTGTTGTCACTCAGCTTCCAGAGAACACGCAGGTTTCCAATCAGATCTCTGAGGACTTGTGTGAAAGCTCCATATAAGCAAATAATAATAAGGAAAATACTACGATGGAATACACGCGTACTGGTGTAAAATGCATGAAATGTTAACGCAAAAATCGAAAAGATGCATGCATGAAACAGCCACATAAATAAACTACATCAGTGCAAAATGACACTGAAAACTAAACGATGAATAACCGTTTTATTTTAACTAGAGGTGGTTCACAACTTATTAAGGCACAAACGCCTCTCAAGGATAATGGCTAATGACTGTCATGTGGCGGTTAAGACAACAACGTAATTATCGGTAATGATGGAATGTGGGTAAGGTCGGTTTATTAAAAATGACGTCTCAATACGAATTTGTTGAAGTTAAACTTAACAACGGTCATGCTATAATGAGCTCCACGGACGAGAAGTTCTGGGAAGGAATCTTTGAGCATAGAATTTTCGTTTAGTTTTAAGCACTGATAGATAATGAGGGAACAATGTTGTAAATCCTTACGACGCAAATGGAAGATTAAATGTGGCATTACCTTTTAAAAATGCGGACTACTTCCTAAGAAACATAAAATGATGTCGGAAATGAAAAAGAAGGAAACATGACTAATGCTACAAAGATAAAAAGGTTTGATTGTTTAATTCTAGAAGTGTGTGTTAAGCTGTACATGTCCTGGAGATAAAAAAAAGAGGTTTGGGTGGATAACAGATAGGCACTGAAAATTTGGCAAGTAAAGAGCAAATATCTTTCTCGAGTGGACACGAAAAATCATGTGCGGGAATTCTAAAAGATCCAATATTTTATGGAGTTAGTTTTCTTTTTGATTGGTTGTTATCAGAACATAACTGCCTTAATTGATCAATTTCGTATCGCCAGTGTCTATAAGTAGAACCTTCCAATTTTCTTTGGTCCGAGATATGACCTTAAACTATATCCGATGGTGAGGCCGACGCGATCCCTGAATTTCTATTGCTCCCAGGTCCACTCTGACTCGGAGTGGCAGTATCTGTTAGAGTCCCAACTATGGGTATAATAAAAAAACTGACTTACAAAACAAAAATAAACAAGTATATTCTACTAAAAACTTTTCCCTTAAAATCACTGGATTCAGCATTAAATGACTTTAAAAAGGTTTAATATGCCGTAAAACAAAAACACCCAACCAAACAATTTTCTTTAATCATACCCTCTTGTAAAATAAAAAAAACATATTGCAAGAAAACGTTATGAAGGAATCAATAACAGATGGAAAATATGGTCATGGCATGGATTGACTACAAAAAATCACCCCCTTTAGTCTGATTAATTGAGTGCTTAGGAATATAATATACAAAATATTCGACAAGATTACTAAGCTTATTAAGAAAACAATAGGAACATATATATTGGAACCAAGAGATGGCTGACAATACCTGACAGAGTTAAGAATACAGTGACGCATTTTTCTAGGAGATTCTCTATCGCAATTAATGTTTCTCATAGTCAAAGAATATACACAGAAAATTTCTGCACATAGAACAACGAATAAACCAATTCATTTATCATTGAAAGTTTGAAGCTATTCGAAAAAAAAAAGAAAAGATCATGAAAAAAAACCCAGAATCTTTGGCCAAGGACATTCAAATAGATTGGAAACATGTTTACACTTTGGGATGAAAAGAGAAAATCTAGAAAATAAATATAGAAATAGTTGAAAGCATGGGACTTCACAAACTACAAGGAGATTATCGTATTTGGCAAACCTATTAATATATATTTTTTACATAGGCATCACCACTTATCAAGGCCCAGAAGCAACTCGGGGATAAGGATTAAAGAGTGTACAGAAGGCAATTGGACTATATGTTAATCGTCAGTAACGGAAAGTCAGTAAATTTGTTTAATTAAGTAGAACGGTCCATCAAGAACTTGTTTATGTTGGACTGAAGACAACCATATTGTAGTCAGATGGAAAGCAGTTCCACAGGCGTGCAGTTCTAAGAAAGAAACCTTGTTCATGTAATCTATGTTTAGGTTTAGGCACAGATAAAGAGTGGGGGATTATTGATAGTGTTTACAGCTAGACGACTGTTCCTTGTGAGAGTTTGGTAAGGGTGAACCATAGATTGGTGCTCAGTTGAGCACTTGCGATGAAAATAACGATACAGCAGAGACAAACTCGCAATCTATTCTGTGTAGCTACGAGGCTATGAAGTCTATTTTGAACTCAATCAAGGCAGGATACGTCCTTTCTAGCAGCTCCTGCGAATATGTGACAACAATACTCCATCATTGGAAGTACCTGGCTCTTATATATAGAGAGAGAATTGCATCAGCAGTGAGATATCTACTGGATCGATAGAAGGGTCCCACCATTTTTCCGGCGGCCTTGGCAACGGATTTGATGTATGTGTTCCATTTCAGATATTTGCATTTCTAGAATATGATACCATTTAGTCAACAAAAATCAAAGAAGATTCAGAAAAATAAACAAGAAGAAAGATATTAGATGATAAATTATATCATAAAAATATCTGGAAGTATCACTAATAAGATATCCTGATAAACATATAGGCTAAACTAATGATGTGCTTAGTGATTTAAAAAAAAAATGACAGGACACTAATGAGCATGAAAAGGTATACAACACTCAAGGAAGTATATTGCCTAACTACACCCCAAACGGTTAGGAAGAGAAATAGGACTGGTAAGTATAAAATACTTCATAGTTAAAACATTAAAATACAATACTCAGAACACAGAAAAGTTGATCATCACAGCAAGACACGCTGTCATTTTAAACAATGAAGGGGCAGCGAAAAGAGAAAAAAAAGAAAGTGAGAAGAAATTATCTACATGAAAAATACATGAGAATTACAAGAGAACAAACCCACTACAATATCAGAGAATGGTTATGTAAATTACACTAGAACGGACATACTGCCGGCATCAGCACAGAGAAACAGAGCTTAAATGGATTAAAACCAGGAAAAAAGTAAATTCAATGGGTTGGCATGCATTGACTCCAGGAAACTCTACGACAGAATCACTCACCTATGGGATATGAAATGGAATGTGTCAGATATGACATAAGATTAATAATATAATTAAGATATTAATGAGAATATGGAGACTAGAACTCAAATAAAACTTGACGGAGAGAAAACTACATAGACGTTATTTAAGTAGACTTTATCACCGCTACTGTTTATCATAGCCATGATGTCACTGGCTACATAGTTAAATGTAATGCCAAATACAAGTTTACAGACCCCAAAAAAGAATAAACACGTCAAAATATCCAATCAGGATATTCAAATAGAATGGAAGTGTCCACTGCTGCAGATAAAAACGGAAAACCATACGAAATTGACCAATCTAGAGGAGATGCGGGCGTTTGATGAATCTGATGCCTATAAATGCTTGATAGTCCTAGAAGCAGCATACCACAAATTAAAAAAAATGATAGAAATGATTGGAAAAGAATTACCGAGGATAACAACGAACTAAGCTATATAGTAGAAATCTAGTTAAAGAAATACATATCTTTGCAGTATCAGTTATAAGATAATCTGGACTATTGGTATGTTGAATCAAAGAAGAAATTCATCAGAAGACGTTGGGACTAACAACTATACACACTGTCCTACACCTGAAAGATGGCAAGCACCACATAAAGAGGTGCGAACCGGAGAGGAGAACTGGAAAGTATAGAAGACTGTGTGGAAGGTACAAATGCATACATGCAAAATATGAAACACAGAATAAAGAAAAAGCGATCACCACAGCCAGAGATACCGTCAAAATTAAAAATATAAGAAACTGCGAAACTGACAACAAATTGACAGGAAAGGTGAGAAGAGATTAGCTATGATCCATGTTCTCTAGTGACAGCTGCACAGAACAATGCGATTAGCGCTATCTACATCAAAATTAACATAGCTGAAACATATGTTAACAGTAAATGTAAACTTTGCGTAAAAATAGGAAAATCGGGTAATAGCATAATAAGTGAATGTAGTAAACTACTTCCCAAAAGAATACAACGACACAAAGAACCGTGTGCTGGATGGTAACATACTCTGGAGTACAGCATTTCAAGCATGCTAACAAATATTACGAAAATAAACCGGAGACAGTGGACGAATTCGAAAATCGCAAGATTCTATGGGATTTAAAAGAACAAATAGATTAACAATTTGAAATCAGGAACACAAACTCAACAAAAACAAAAAATCTACCAAATCGTGTATGTTTCCGTCCCAACAAATCACAGAGTGAAGACCTAGCAAATGAAACCAAGAAATTACATGGAACATGCTAGAGTACTTTAACATAAATAGAACATAAAGAAATACAATATAATAGAATTAATCATAGGACGAATTAAAAATGCTTGCAGGACTTGGAATCGAACGAAAACTGACACCATACAATGGACGGTCATGATGAAATCAAGTGTAATTTTATGGAAATAGAAAGATTACGAATGCAGAAATCAATCCACATCAATTATAGATGTTAACAAGCCAATTGTAATTTGCAATAAGAATAAAACAAAAATGTATTAAGAAAACCACTACACGAATGAAAACTTAAACTGTTAGAAATTTCAGAAAGTACCGCCCTTGCCAAAAATAACGATAGCCATGATATATTCAACACAAAACACTTGAAAATTATCGAAACAGGTGAAAAGAACGTAGAGGTAGAACACCCTTCCTTGAAGGGTACAAATATATTGAGTCCTGGTGGAGGCTTCTTGCAATGTAAGTTCCCAAATAAGTGAGTCTCGATAATGCAAATTATTTGCAATCATTATCGAAAGGAGTGGAGGGTACATAAAGTTAGGTGAGATTTGTTGTCACTCAGACTCCAGGAAAACCCACCGGCTATTAGCAGTGAGCAATCACTTATGATAATAGGTGTTAGGACGCCTAGCGAAATGATAATAATATACTTTTTTTCTGCGACAGAAAATATACGCCTATGCAAGGAACTTTATTTAGTTGGCAAAGCCAAATACATATCCATTTGAGAAGATAAATTATATATATATATATATATATATATATATATATAAGTACAAGTAGTTAATAAAACATGTTAAAAACATTTTGAAAAAGAGTTAAACATATTTTATATATGTGTGTGTGTGTGTGTGTGTAAATATATGTACGTATATGATATATCTATGCATACATAAAAATAGTTGTATGTATATATATATATATATATATATATATATATATATATATACATGACAGATGATTTATCTTCACACATGTATAGATGTGCCAAAACTCTTAAAGCTGTGAAAAATTCCAAATCGTCAAAGTCGTTCGGTTAAGTTTTTTTCGCTTTCTGCATAATTGATTTATGTGCAATTGATTTTGCTACTTTTTATATTTGACAAGAAATTTCGAGAGATCTATTTCAGTATTTTACACCTTGATCTAACCAGTCTGCTGGTATTGGAATCTGGAGGTCTGTGAATATCCACAATCCAGTTTAATAAATAACACTTAAGATAAATAACACAAGTTTATTGATTGAGCTATTGCACAAGAAAGGTAAAAAGTAATCTCAAAAGTCCGGATTAAAAATCTTTGAAAATACAATGCGTGAGAATGTCTAATGGAATAAAATAGAGATTATAAAAGAATAAATATATACTAGCAGGCTGTCCGATGTTGCCGGTCGTAAAATATGGTTTAATATGATATTTTAAGACCATATTCTCTCGTGGTTATTATATACTATATATTATGTACCCAATTTATATAGTAATGCTTAAAAAAGATAACAAAAATAATTAGGTGTCATAAGCTGGAATCAAAACCAATACATTAAGCTCCACAGCCATAGTCGATTTTAGCCCTTTATCATCGGGCCTATCACTAGATAGACAAATAAAAGATTAAACTGAAGCGACTTCAAGCTAAAAAAATATCTGTACTTAGAAGTCAATTTACTACTACCAATTCTCAATTGGTTTACTTAGCAGCTACTTTTAAAGATTAAACATCAACTCAAAAGCGTTTTCGATCTTTAAATATACCATATATCAAGTTTCAAGTATATAGACCAAATACAAATATCTAGAGTGAATATTTTTTAGAGACTTTCGCACACACACAAACAAGATCACTTCACACGCACACACACATACACCCATACACCCACACATATATGTATATATATATATATGTATATATATATATATATATATATATATATATACTAGCATTCAGCCCGCCTTTACTCGGGCCCTATATACTGTTCATAACTTTATGTGCACACACACACACATATATATATATATATATATATATATATATATATATATATATATATATATATATATCAGGTGAAAATGCGTGTTTTTTAAAAATAATTATAAGATCAGGGTTAAGGTTTCGAATGAAGCAGATTTCATTTTTTTCCATCATATTTTCCCTGTTGGCAATGGTTTCAATCATTTGTTTGATTAAAAATTCGATAATATGCGTAAATGCTTACTTTCTCAAGTGGTCTTATGATTTTGACCAGGACTGTGTGTGTGTGTCTCTCTCTCTCTCTCTCTCTCTCTCTCTCTCTCTCTCTATATATATATATATATATATATATATATATATATATATATATATATATATTAAAAAGTTTAACTCATGTCTAGGTAACTTACATCTAAAATTTCAAGTGTTTAGACCAAAAATTGGCGGAGGAGTTCGGTAGAGTCTGCAAAGGTCAACTATTTCATCTTTAGCCTCTTCCCAGCCAAATCTTTGCCCAAAACCTTATTAAAGAGCTTACTGCATGTCTGAATAGCCTTTATGTAGAATTTCAAAACTTTAGACTGCAAAGTTTGCTAGAGATCGCAAAGGTCAAATCTTTTGAACTTTGACCCCTTGGCAGTCACATATTCAGCCCAAAACCGAGTAAAAAGCTTGCCTTATGTCTGAATACACTTTATGTAAAATTTCAAATGTTTAAACCAAAGATTGGCTGAGTAATTTGATAGAGACCGCAGATGTCAATTTAAAAAAAAAATTGACTCAAATATTGAGCTCTTAACATTTATTGTTTTGGGTTCAAATCAAATTAAAAAGTTTGATCTATGTCCAAGAACCTACATCGAAAATTTCAAGTGTTCAGACCCAAAATTACTGGAGGGGGTTGGTAGAGTTTTCACAGATCAAATCCTAACTGTGACCACCTGATATCCAAATTTCTGGCCGAAAACCGATTAAAAAGATTTTCCGAAATCTCAATACTCCTTATGTCAAATCTCGAGTCTCTAGACCGAAAATTGACAGAGCTATTTGGAAGGGAAATGTACACAGACACACACAGACAGACATCTTCACTTTTATATATATATATACATATAGATAAGCAGACCGTCCACCCTTACTCGGTGGTAAAATACGTATAAATACTATATTTTAATTCATTCAGATTCTTTATTTATTATCATAAAGCCAATTCACAATCGATTATTACCCAATTTAATAATTATTTCAAAAGATTCAAAAAAGATAATTTTAATACGATTGAAACCAGAAGGTCTAGCGCTCTAGCATAAGACTTTTTTTGTCTAACGTCGTTATCGTCTAGGATATCGACACCTATATCCGAAAAGTTTTAAAATTAAGCAACTTTGAGCTGTGATACTCTGAGAGTGGGGGTAGAAAAGACAAGTAAAAAAAGACTAACAATGGACAAAAAAGAGGAAATGACAAGCAATCAACCTGTAGATATTTTTAGATCTAGATTTTACATTTGACAAATATCAATAGAAATCTATAGAATGGATAACAAAGAGAATCAACGAAATTTGACGGCGGAGCGCCAATGAGATGCTTAAAAAGAAAAGGGTAACTTCCAGTAAGTCGAAGTTGGGGGATTTAAGATCGAGACGCTGACTCGTCAAATGATAACGGGTAGCTAGCGACGAATATGGACAGTTTAGAGCTAACTGCGAGACAGATCGAAAAGAACTTCGAATCTCCTAATTTAATTCTCAGCAATCACTGCCATCCGTAGTTGTTGTCGTCTCACCACGGCTTTGGGTAGGATTGAAACCGCTATCTTCAGGCAATGCTCATCTGGAACCATAGAGATTCAACGTCTCTATCAACTGCGCCACGGGCCCCGAAGGGTGATCAAGGTTGGATGTCTTGATCTTATAAATCTACGTTTCTTTATTATCTGATCCATGTTCGGGTCCATACCAAAAGGGATATATATATATATATATATATATATATATATATATATATATATATATATATATGTACATATATATATATTATTTAATTATAATTTACAACTAATAAAGATGCGAAAAATAGTCCGCAATAAATAAATTAATATAAATAATACTCATCTCAATAATGAATTCCAATTAAAATAATATATAGATCAAAAAGAGTTGTGAGCTAACAGAGGAACGTAACGTCGATAGACCCAAGACAGGCGCCACATATACACTCACAAGTCAGACTGTCAGATACACGTTAAACATTGGCATTATGCTTTTCCTTTCTTACTTCCACCGGTGAGAACAAAAAGATGATAACACAGTCAACGAGAATAATGAAGAGATGTAAGTAGTAAATCACGACACACAACTTTGCTGTCGGCAGCTTGTTGGGGGGAAAGCAGCGTGCTGTCAACAATGGTGCCGTGGCCAGGATACGACCCAAAAAACGAGTGAGAAAAGATGTCCCCCAAAATATCAGAAAGACTAATTCCGTAGACTAGTGAAAAAAAGGAAGTGCGGGAAGAAAAGACAGGAAACTAAAAGGAAAAAAAGCGGGCACAGAATAAAGTTTAAAGAAGCCAACTACTCGAGAAAGAAGGGGACAAAGACAATCGAGAAACAAAAAATATGCGAGATTAAAAAAAGAAAATACGCAGTGTTTGGGTGCTCTTCTTTTTGTGCTGAATCTCTGCACAGAAAAATCGGATATTAAAGGCTATTTTTTTATTTTGATGAATAATTTTTCCAGTTTTTTGTTTGTTTAGTTTTGTTAGTATGTGCACACGTATATTTTCTTGCTTTGTAGAAAAGTCTGTGAATAAAGGTGTTTGCCTGTGTGATTCACTGAGAAAGAGAAGAGAGAGGTTATTGTAGCGGTGGTGGTATGGAGAAGGCAGTGGGGAAATCAGACAGTCGCGTCCAATAATAAAAAATAAGAATGGAAGTGGTGGACGGATTGAGAGGTTAGCCGAGATAGAGAAAAAGAAGAGAGGGTGTCAGAGGTTGGCGACTACAATGAAAAGTTAAGAAAGGTGGGGAATCTAAGTTTGATGGGAGAGAGGGAGTAGTCGAAATAAAAAAATTGTGAGTGGGAGGGGAATCACCGCGCACATGTTAGCGAAAGATATAAAACAACATTTTTATTTTTTTACATGTTCGGGACTTGTGGGAATTCATTTTCATATTACTATCGGTTTGGAAAGAGAATAAATTTGCCTTTTTAGTTTCAGAAATGAATCATGCCTTGCCGATGAAGGAAAGAAAAACATTTGAACAGGAATGCTGAATAATTGTTTAGAAAAAAGTAATTGAATTAACGATCAAAATAATAATTTTAAATAATTAATAGTTATTAAAAAAAAGGAAAGAGATGAATGAATAATTCAGATGAGACGGAAATAATTTCATTTTCTAATTTTACTTTACTTCGCCGTGGAAGTTCTTTTTTTCTTGCTGTCCATTGTGGTGTGCGTTCGGGGGATCTCTGTTTGTAAGGGATCTTTAATAGAGAAGGAAAAAAGGTGTACTGGAAGCGTGGCAGATTTTGTGCGTTCGTAAATTTAAAGTATCTCATGACGTTTTCCGTTGTTAGGACGGGGATTTTTCTTACGTCGCGTACTAAATGATGGGAGCTGGGGAAATAGTTAGACCATATTTAAGCCATAGGGATTTGACTGTACCAGGTTGCTGACGGAAACGGAACATGAGTTTTTGTATTAATGCGAAAATGAAGCATTCAGGAATTCGAGTAGTTAGGGATACGGCACAGTGAATCCATATCGGACTGTGTGCTTCACCTGCCATGGGATATGTGATGGGTTTATGGCGGACGAAGAATGATTGAGAATAATGCGTTTAGAGGTAGAGAGTGAAGATGTGTTGCGTACATCGGGAACTGGATAAATGCATAGCAGTCTTATTGAAAGTGTAATCGTGAAACTGTATGACTGGTGCATGGTAAGGTTGTGATTTTTAAATTTTTTATCATTAAAGATAGCTTACGATACGCGTGAGAGTAAAATCTAGATACGCAGGAGAATGATCCGTGAGGAGAAGTAAGAGAGAAAGAAATATAAAATATATCTATAAAAGTGAAAGTGTGTGTGTCTGTGTATGTGTGTCTGTGCACATTTCCCCACGCAATAACTCTGTCAATTTTTAGTCTACAGGCTAAAAATGTGATATACAGGGTACTGAGATTTGGGAAAATCGAGGTGATCGGGTTTCGGCCAGAAATTTCGCTGTTAATGGGACAAAGTTGAACGATTTGACCTTTGAGAACTCTAACAAACTCCTCCGACAATTTTGGATTTAAACACCTGACATTTTAGATATAAATTCCTTGGACATGGATCTAACTTAATAACTTAGTTTGAGCCCAAAACAATAAACATTAAGGGTTCATAATAGTGGCCAAAGTTTTTTTAAAAATACGTTTTTTTTTCTTTTTTTTTTTTTGCTCAGCATACACCTCCAAACACACGGGCAACGCCGAGCACCCATGCTAGTAGAAAACAAAGAAAAAAATGCAAACGACAAAAAAAGTACAATCATAGTGAAAATTCTTATATTATTAAAATTGGCGTTTATATGCTGAAAGAAATGATGACTATTTACATATATGTTTTTGTTTGGGTTTTTTTTTGTTTTTTTTGCGGACAAAGCATAAGATATCGGTATTAAAAAAAGAGAAAAAACAGAGGCATGTCTTGATTTGAAAAAGAAAACAACATATTTTATGTGTTCAAAAAGTGTGCTTAAATGTTGTGTTTTTATGTTTTTCTTAGTATGAAGACTACGCGCGTTTCTTGCGTGTAGAATTGTACAAGAACTTTATATCAGTTGTCGAAGAAAATTTGGAAAAACCTTATCATTCTTAAATGTTATATATATATATATATATATATATATATATATATATATATATATATATATATATACATATATATATATATATATATATATATATATATATATATATATATATATATATATATATATATTTCCATTTGTGGGTGTTGGTACATTAATTTATATAATTGTTTTTGTGTGTTAAAAAATGGAAACAGTAGAAAAGCAAATTTGTTTTGTTGAAACGTCATTTGTCCTTTGAATAATGTTACACGTGTTGTTTTATCATATATGTGTAAGGCCGTTGTTCTTATTGAAAAAAAGATGACGAAATACCGGAGGGGCTCGGGGTGTTCATAATATTCTTTATTAGAAGAGAAGAAAAAAGTCGTGGTATGCCTTTTATTGTGGAGGTTATTAAAGTTGCGTTGGATTTTTTTTTTTGTTTTTAATGGATGGGACGAATGCTTTTTTTATTGTGGAGGTTATTAAAATTCCGTTGGATTTTTTTGTTTTTAATGGATAGGACGAATGCTTTTTTTTTAATTGTGGAGGTTATCAAAATTCCGTTGGATTTTTTTTTGTTTTGAATGGATGGGACGAATGCTTTTTTTTTAATTGTGGAGGTTCTTAAAATTCCGTTGGATTTTTTTTTTTTTAAATGGATGGGACGAATGCTTTTTTTATTGTGGAGGTTATCAAAATTCCGTTGGATTTTTTTTTGTTTTTAATGGATGGGACGAATGCTTTTTTTTAATTGTGGAGGTTCTTAAAATTCCGTTGGATTTTTTTTTTTTTAAATGGATGGGACGAATGCTTTTTTTATTGTGGAGGTTATTAAAATTCCGTTGGATTTTTTTGGTTTTTAATGGATGGGACGAATGCTTTTTTTTTAATGTGGAGGTTATTAAAATTCCGTTGGATTTTTTTTTTGTTTTTAATGGATGGGACGAATGCTTTTTTTTTAATCGTGGAGGTTATTAAAATTCCATTGGATTTTTTTTTGTTTTTAATGGATGGGACGAATGCTTTTTTTAATTGTGGAGGTGATTAAAATTTCGTTGGATTTTTTTTTGTTTTTAATGGATGGGACGAATGCTTTTTATAATTGTGAAGGTTATTAAAATTCCGTTGGATTTTTTTTTTGTTTTAGATTGATGGGACGAATGCTTTTTTTAATTGTGGAGGTTATTAAAATTCCGTTGGATTTTTTTTTTGTTTTTTATGGATGGGACGAATGCTTTTTTTTATTGTGGAGGTTATTAAAATTCCGTTGGATTTTTTTTTATTTTTAATGGATTAAACGAATGCTTTTTTTTAATTGTGGAGGTACTTAAAATTCCGTTGGATTTTTTTTTTGTTTTTAATGTTATGGGACGAATGCTTTTTTTTAATTGTGGAGGTTATTAAAATTCCGTTGGATTTTTTTTTTGTTTTTAATGGATGGGACGAATGCTTTTTTTTTATTGTGGAGGTTATTAAAATTCCGTTGGATTTTTTTTTTGTTTTAAATGGATGGGACGAATGCTTTTTTTTAATTGTGGAGGTGATTAAAATTCCGTTGGATTTTTTTTTGTTTTTAATGGATGGGACGAATGCTTTTTATAATTGTGAAGGTTATTAAAATTCCGTTGGATTTTTTTTTTGTTTTAGATTGATGGGACGAATGCTTTTTTCAATTGTGGAGGTTATTAAAATTCCGTTGGATTTTTTTTTTGTTTTTTATGGATGGGACGAATGTTTTTTTTTTATTGTGGAGGTTATAAAAATTCCGTTGGATTTTTTTTTATTTTTAATGGATTGGACGAATGCTTTTTTTAATTGTGGAGGTTATTAAAATTCCGTTGGATTTTTTTTTTGTTTTTAATGGATGGGACGAATGCTTTTTTTTAATTGTGGAGGTTATTAAAATTCCGTTGGATTTTTTTTTTTAATGGATGGGACGAATGCTTTTTTTTGTATTGTGGAGGTTATTAAAATTCCGTTGGATTTTTTTTGTTTTAAATGGATGGGACGAATGCTTTTTTTTAATTGTGGAGGTACTTAAAATTCCGTTGGATTTTTTTTTTGTTTTAAATGGATGGGACGAATGTTTTTTTTATTGTGGAGGTTATTAAAATTCCGTGGGATTTTTTTTTGTTTTTAATGGATGGGACGAATGCTTTTTTTAATTGTGGAGGTTATTAAAATTCCGTTGGATTTTTTTTTTGTTTTTAATGTTATGGGACGAATGCTTTTTTTAATTGTGGAGGTTATTAAAATTCCGTTGGATTTTTTTGTTTTGTTTTTAATGGATGGGACGAATGCTTTTTTTAATTGTGGAGGTTATTAAAATTCCGTTGGATTTTTTTTTTGTTTTTAATGTTATGGGACGAATGCTTTTTTTAATTGTGGAGGTTATTAAAATTCCGTTGGATTTTTTTGTTTTGTTTTTAATGGATGGGACGAATGCTTTTTTTAATTGTGGAGGTTATTAAAATTCCGTTGGATTTTTTTTGTTTTAAATTGATGGGACGAATGCTTTTTTTTTTTATTGTGGAGGTTATTAAAATTCCGTTGGATTTTTTTTTTGTTTTTAATGGATGAGACGAATGCTTTTTTTTATAGTGGAGGTTCTTAAAATTCCGTTGGATTTTTTTTTTGTTTTTAATGGATGGGACGAATGCTTTTTTTATTGTGGAGATTATTAAAATTCCGTTAGATTTTTTTTGGTTTTTAATGGATGGGACGAATGCTTTTTTTTTTTTAATGTGGAGGTTATTAAAATTCCGTTGGATTTTTTTTTTGGTTTTTAATGTATGGGACCAATGCTTGTTTTTTAATTGTGGAGGTTATTAAAATTCCGTTGGTTTTTTTTTGTTTTTAATGGATAGGACGAATGCTTTTTTTTTATTGTGGAGGTTATTAAAATTCCGTTGGATTTTTTGTTTTTGTTTTTAATGTATGGGACGAATGCTTTTTTTAATTGTGGAGGTTATTAAAATTCCGTTGGATTTTTTTTTTGTTTTTAATGGATGGGACGAATGCTTTTTTTTAATTGTGGAGGTTATTCAAATTTCGTTGGATTTTTCTTTTTTTTTAATGGATGGGACGAATGCTTTTTTTTATTGTGGAGGTTATTGAAATTCCGTTGGATTTTTTTTTTTTTTAATGGATGGGACAAATGCTTTTTTTATTGTGGAGGTTATTAAAATTCCGTTGGATTTTTTTTGTTGTTTTTAATGGATGGGACGAATGCTTTTTTTAATTGTGGAGGTTATTAAAATTCCGTTGGATTTTTTTGTTGTTTTTAATGGATGGGACGAATGCTTTTTTTTAATTGTGGAGGTTATTAAAATTCCGTTGGATTTTTTTTTTTAATGGATGGGACGAATGCTTTTTTTTGTATTGTGGAGGTTATTAAAATTCCGTTGGATTTTTTTTGTTTTAAATGGATGGGACGAATGCTTTTTTTTAATTGTGGAGGTACTTAAAATTCCGTTGGATTTTTTTTTTGTTTTAAATGGATGGGACGAATGCTTTTTTTTATTGTGGAGGTTATTAAAATTCCGTGGGATTTTTTTTTTTGTTTTTAATGGATGGGACGAATGCTTTTTTTAATTGTGGAGGTTATTAAAATTCCGTTGGATTTTTTTTTTTGTTTTTAATGTTATGGGACGAATGCTTTTTTTAATTGTGGAGGTTATTAAAATTCCGTTGGATTTTTTTGTTTTGTTTTTAATGGATGGGACGAATGCTTTTTTTAATTGTGGAGGTTATTAAAATTCCGTTGGATTTTTTTTTTTGTTTTTAATGTTATGGGACGAATGCTTTTTTTAATTGTGGAGGTTATTAAAATTCCGTTGGATTTTTTTGTTTTGTTTTTAATGGATGGGACGAATGCTTTTTTTAATTGTGGAGGTTATTAAAATTCCGTTGGATTTTTTTTGTTTTAAATTGATGGGACGAATGCTTTTTTTTTTTATTGTGGAGGTTATTAAAATTCCGTTGGATTTTTTTTTTGTTTTTAATGGATGAGACGAATGCTTTTTTTTATAGTGGAGGTTCTTAAAATTCCGTTGGATATTTTTTTTGTTTTTAATGGATGGGACGAATGCTTTTTTTATTGTGGAGGTTATTAAAATTCCGTTAGATTTTTTTTGGTTTTTAATGGATGGGACGAATGCTTTTTTTTTTTTAATGTGGAGGTTATTAAAATTCCGTTGGATTTTTTTTTTGGTTTTTAATGTATGGGACCAATGCTTGTTTTTTAATTGTGGAGGTTATTAAAATTCCGTTGGTTTTTTTTTGTTTTTAATGGATAGGACGAATGCTTTTTTTTTATTGTGGAGGTTATTAAAATTCCGTTGGATTTTTTGTTTTTGTTTTTAATGTATGGGACGAATGCTTTTTTTAATTGTGGAGGTTATTAAAATTCCGTTGGATTTTTTTTTTGTTTTTAATGGATGGGACGAATGCTTTTTTTTAATTGTGGAGGTTATTCAAATTTCGTTGGATTTTTCTTTTTTTTTAATGGATGGGACGAATGCTTTTTTTTATTGTGGAGGTTATTGAAATTCCGTTGGATTTTTTTTTTTTTTAATGGATGGGACAAATGCTTTTTTTATTGTGGAGGTTATTAAAATTCCGTTGGATTTTTTTTGTTGTTTTTAATGGATGGGACGAATGCTTTTTTTAATTGTGGAGGTTATTAAAATTCCGTTGGATTTTTTTTTTGTTTTTAATGGATGGGACGAATGCTTTTTTTTAATTGTGGAGGTTATTAAAATTCCGTTGGATTTTTTTTTTTAATGGATGGGACGAATGCTTTTTTTTGTATTGTGGAGGTTATTAAAATTCCGTTGGATTTTTTTTGTTTTAAATGGATGGGACGAATGCTTTTTTTTAATTGTGGAGGTACTTAAAATTCCGTTGGATTTTTTTTTTGTTTTAAATGGATGGGACGAATGCTTTTTTTTATTGTGGAGGTTATTAAAATTCCGTGGGATTTTTTTTTTTGTTTTTAATGGATGGGACGAATGCTTTTTTTAATTGTGGAGGTTATTAAAATTCCGTTGGATTTTTTTTTTTGTTTTTAATGTTATGGGACGAATGCTTTTTTTAATTGTGGAGGTTATTAAAATTCCGTTGGATTTTTTTGTTTTGTTTTTAATGGATGGGACGAATGCTTTTTTTAATTGTGGAGGTTATTAAAATTCCGTTGGATTTTTTTTTTTGTTTTTAATGTTATGGGACGAATGCTTTTTTTAATTGTGGAGGTTATTAAAATTCCGTTGGATTTTTTTGTTTTGTTTTTAATGGATGGGACGAATGCTTTTTTTAATTGTGGAGGTTATTAAAATTCCGTTGGATTTTTTTTGTTTTAAATTGATGGGACGAATGCTTTTTTTTTTATTGTGGAGGTTATTAAAATTCCGTTGGATTTTTTTTTTGTTTTTAATGGATGAGACGAATGCTTTTTTTTATAGTGGA
>NC_136498.1:101330517-101333017 GCF_053919585.1 Euprymna scolopes
GAGTATTTGGAAAAATCAG
Source organism: Euprymna scolopes (assembly GCF_053919585.1). NCBI lineage: Eukaryota > Metazoa > Mollusca > Cephalopoda > Sepiida > Sepiolidae > Euprymna > Euprymna scolopes. Next base: position 101,330,537 of record NC_136498.1, read on the forward strand.
TTGTAAAATATAATATTCTTCTGGAGGTTAAGGGTTCGATTCTGAGTGTGATCTACCGAAAAAATACAATTGCGCATTATTTAGGAATTCTATCCAGCCATGGCTGAGAGAGAAGGAGCATGTTACCCCTAGGATCCGTTCGAAATTCCGTCCAAATTTCCGAGTTCGACAAGATACATCTGATGAAACGTCGGAGGATATATCAACCGAGGGTTTGTGAAAATGACACTCTAGATAAAAGCAGCGGTTCGAAGAATCCAAATAATACGAATAACCAATCCTTATCTCAAAACTTCAGTAATGTATTTTTAAATCTCTTTATGCAACACTGATTATTGGAAAGTATATTATCCAGATACGCGATCCACTCCTTCAAATTAATACGATTTTGGGTATGCTTTAAATTGGGCTCGGTAGTTTTAATCCGATGTAGGAGCTTGGAGACGTGTGGAGAAACTGTCAGTTACCTTCAACCTAAATATCTTCTCTACTGATTAAACATGACACGGAACAGTTTTGAACATGTTAATTTAAGGTGTTCACTCCTATCATATAGCAAAGTTCATCTTTCAGAAAATGTTCTACCTTTCATCTACCATAACTTCTCACCGCATCAAATGCACGCGACCTTTCCGTGTATCAAACAAAATAAATACGGTTATATGATCTTATTTGAAGAGTTTGATAAACTTGGAGTCACTCTTTAGTTTTCATGAGTCCAGAGTCGATTATGATACTTAGTGATAGTATCTGCCAGTGTACCATGAATTAATCATAATTTCCTTTTACAAAATATACGCTCGCATAACAATCTATCTACAAACAAATAATTTCTAAATATTTTAATATTATTAAAGTCTTATAATGTACATTAAATAATCCGAAAAGAGTTGATATTCCGTAAAACAAAACAAAACAAAAATAATCAGTCACGCATTTGTTTGGGTGCGTATAAATGTAGGGATTTTAATTTCTTTGATATTACAGTCAGTTTGGACAATATCGATATATTTTTTTTTACTACATAGCTATATACAGTACAAGGGTGGAAAAGGGCAAGGACACAAAACGTCATTATGGAACAGGAAAGAGATGAAGATACGCGAGAATGAATGAGCACACACGCAACGGAAGAAGGCGGATTCTTTAATATGATTGAAGTTCTCATAGACTTTCTCAATCCGAATGAAAAGTATTGGCTTTTTCATTGGCACCAGCATTTAGATTGACTAATGATACGAATTACGATTCGAGATGCGTCTTAGAAGATGAACAGTAAGTGTTAAGTCTGCTTTGAAAATAGATGTTCCACATCTGAAATGTTAACTGGAATATTGCCGAATTTAAACTTTTCTCTATCTATCTATCTATCTATCTATCTCTCTTTCTTTCTTTCTCTCTCTCTCTCTTTATATATATATATATATATATATATATATATATATATATATATATATATATATATAATATAAATCTGAATATCTGTGTGTGTGTGTGCGTGTGTGTGTGTGGTCACGAATAGGCTCCTATATGGTTGATTATTTAAAAAAAAAACTGATCACATATAATGATAGAAGATGTATCGAGACACAGGAATGGGTATATTTGATCTGGCAGAACGGTGGTTCATTAAAATTGTGGGGTCTCCGTACGCGCCTGGTCCACAACGTATGGAAATAAAAATTTAAATTTTTTTTTAAAAAGAATGTTTACAAGTGTTTTTGATATAGATGTACATAACATTACTTTGATAAGTATGTTTTAACTTAAATAGGGATGGTATAATAAAATTGTGGGGTCTGCGTTCGCGCCTGGCCTCCATAGAATAGGCACACACTTTAATAAAGACTTTTCATATCTATCTGCGTAAGTATACGTTGATAATTATGTTTCAGTTTGAAGAAATATGGTATGATAAAATTATGGAGTGTACGTTCGCGCCTGACCTCCATAGAATAGAAATATGTCACAAAGTTTAACAAGGTTTTTAATATAGATTCACAGAATATTATGACAAGTGTTTCAGTGTGAACAGGTATGGTATATTAAATTATGAGGTTTATCTATTTTATTTTTACTTTCATCATATTTTGCTTTGGTTTTGATACCCCCAAATTCGAAGCTATCTCTTTACAACCCTTCCTTTTCATAACCTATCATACTTTCATAAATCAGAGTCTATTTTCTGTAGGCTGTCTTTTAACCCAATCAACGACGAGTACTTTTTCTAGTATATATATATATATATATATATATATATATATATATATATATATATATATATATATATATACTAGCCTGTATGCCCAGCGTTATACGGGTGTTTGGAGGTGTGATGAAAAAATGTGGTAGTAGGCAGACAGGCTCGAACCCGTACCGGGAGGGAGAAAAAGGACGTGATGAAAACGTGATGTCTTTGCCGTTGCGTCTATCGCCAAACAGAAGTCGTGAAAGCTTAAATTAAGGCTAGTCAATCGAAAA
>NC_136498.1:101338017-101370517 GCF_053919585.1 Euprymna scolopes
CATGTTTATAAAAAAAGAGCAGAAATGAGGAAAATCGTCTGCCTTAAACCACTAACCTAGTTCTAAAACAGATCCTTTGTTCGATAAAATGCATGCCCGTTGGCTGATAGGAAGGGGTGCGGTGGATACTAGAAAGCTGATTGGATAACTAAAATCCTCAACATATATAAAAACGAAAAAAACACGAGAAACAACCACAGAATACGAGCATAAGCCTGACGAATCCTTTAGTGGATGAAACGCCGAATATTCAGTATAGCTTAATCGCCACATATATTTTTTTTAAATTACTAACTAGCTCTACCAATGTATTGAGCACTTTTGAAGTAAATACTTAAAGTTTACGCATAAATCTATACTTTCGTATATTAATTTTATGTGAGCACATGAAGTAGTTATATATATATATATATATATATATATATATATATATATATATATATATATATAGCTATTTAATTAAATCACATGAATTAATATACAAATATATAGTTTTATGCGTAAATTTTCAGTGTTTACTTCAACAGTGCTCGATACATACGTTATGAAAATATATATGGCAATAAAGCTACACAGAATATTTCACGTTTCATTCTTGTGAGAATCATCAGGCTTACAAAACCTTGCGAATTCTCACGAGTATGAAACGCAGAATATTTTCATGACTTACTATATATAATGTGTATGTTATTCTGATCAATAGTAGCTGAGATTTGGAACTTATAAAATTGCAAAAAATGGTGGTATAACTCTCTTTCTCTCTCTCTCTCTCTCTCTCTCTCTCTTTATATATATATATATATATATCGTTACTCTTGGCCAAATTGAATATTGAAGCTCATATATTTGGTTCTACGGCACGAAACTACTTGAAAATTAGCAGGCTTTTTGTAGATTATAATACTATTCGATGGTTAACATTTTATGGCTATTGTTTAAAATTAACTCATATTTTCAAACCAATTTCCTGAGAAAATCGTTCGGCTAATGGCCTGGACTTACATTTGATCATGTGTGAAAAAAGCAGTTAGAAATATAGTGAGATTTTTCCAGGATATTCTTTATATATACATGGGCGTATACCCTCTGCGCCTTCTATGTAGCTCATATCCCAATTCCTATAAGCATTACAAACATTACTCATCAAAACTAATAGCAACAATTTCGCACAATGAAAAAGAACATTCTCACTCACGTCATAAATTGGAAGTAGCACTATTTGTCTTGGAAACATAGCAACATGGCATCATCATCATCACCATCATTATCAGCAACAGCAGCATAATCATCGTCGTTATTGTCGTCGTTATTGTCATCGTTTTCATCATCACCATTATAATTATCAACTTAATCTTTAAATCATCAATCAGGTCAATTTTAGCGATAGGAGACAACACTTAATTGCAATAATAACGTAAACCCATCGACCTCAACTTTTTAGGACAGTTTCCCGTCCACTTATTCATAACCATATGTCGCAATTAAAACGATACTAAAAATTTCTTTCTATCTAAAGACATTTAAAAATTCGGGATGTATTTTTTAAAAGTGATATGCAAATTAAAAAAAAATCAAATAGAAATAAAATTTATTAAAAAAAAACTCAGAGGAGGAAATAAGTTTTAGAATTGTTTGTATAATCCCTTTGGAATACCTTAAGTTCTTTGTATGTTTTCCTGGGGGATTAGATTTTTTTTTTATAATTGGGTTTGCATTATATTCGAATCATCATAGAATTTTCTGGAAATGTGTCGTAAACGTTTTTGTCTATAAAGTTCCGTATTTACGAACATAAAATGTGATATTTTGAATTAGTTTGGAATTAATTTGGAGGTGAGTAAATTGTATAATTTTATTTAATTATTTGGATCATTATCCTTATCTGCTAGTTGTTGTTTTCACGACGTTTCGGCAAATTATCCCTTTGGCATTCGTCAGGTTAACCGCGACGTGATAGGAATGTCGAATCCTCCAACTACACCCACAGCAATTTATGCCTTCAATAGCTGTAATCAACTTACCACAGTTTGGTCAACTAATCATCTGACTGGCTTTAGGTGGGATCGAAACTACTACCCCTAGACAATGCTCACCTGGAATCATAGATAGTCTGCATCTCTATCCACTGCACCAGGTTAACCTGACGAAGGCCAGAGGAATAACTGGCCGAAACGTCGTGAAGACAACAACTATAAGATAAGGACATTGGTCCAAATAATTAAAAAAAATATATATATATATATATATATATATATTTTTTTTTACACAGTGATCACCACTTATCAAGGCCCGGAAGCCACTCAGGGATAAGGGTTATTGCAAGTACATTACGTTAGTGTGGATATTTGATGGAGTGTTTACTTAAGGGGGCGGTTCATTAGGAATTTGTTAACATTAGACTTGAAGACATCCAAATTGTAGTCCGGAGGGAAGCAGGCAGATGGAACAGAGTTCCACAGGCGTGCAGTTCTAAGAAAGAAGCTTTGTTCATGGAATCCGCGTTTTGATTTAGGCACAGATATAGAGTGGGGGAAATTTTTCACAGTGGATTCAGCTAGACGGGTGTTTTTCGTGAAAGATTGGCGAGGGGGGACCAGGGATTGGAGTTCAGACGAGCACCTGCCATGAAAATAACGATAAAACAAGGATAGGCTCGCAACGTCTCTTCTGTGAGAGAGGGGTTGCAGGGTAGAGAAAAGGGCATCCCACACTAAGCCACGAAGTCTATTTTGTACTCTGTCAAAGCATGATAGGCTGTTTTTGGCAGCTCCTGCCCAGATATGGCAACAGTATTCCATCCTTGGACGTACTTGGCTTTTATATAGATATAGAATTGCATCAGTAGTGAGATATCTTCTGGAGCGGAAGAAGGATCCCACTATCTTTCCAGCGACCTTGGCAACAGACTTGATGTACGTGTTCCATTTCAGATCAGGAGTAAAGGTCAAACCCAGAAGCTTGTCAAAACACGGGGCCTCACCCAGACGAGAGCCATCCATCACAATTGATGCCAGATGGGGATCACAGCGTTGATGATGTAAGGATAGGAATTTGGTTTTGGATGCATTAAAGGTAACTAGCCACATCTTCCCCCACTAAACCACGCGCTCGAGATCAGAGGAGAGAGAATCAGAGAGAACTTTGTCATTTACAGCCTTTGATGTGTTGCTGTAGATGGTCGTGTCATCAGCATAGATGTCAACGAATGATTTAAGTATGTGTTTAGGGAGGTCATTGATGTAGATCAGGAAGAGAGTTGGGCCCAGGATTGACCCCTGAGGGACCCCAGCATTTATATTACAGGCCTCTGATTTTTGTCCATCTACCACTACTCTTATGAGCCTATCGGAGAGAAATGATTTAATGATTGAGAAAACATTTCCAGTTATACCGTAGCTGGAAATCTTGTGAAGTAGACCCTTATGCCATACCTTGTCGAAGGCCTTTGATATGTCAAGAGCAATTGCCCTAGAAAGGAAGCCTTTGTCAAGAGATTCACTAATCCTGTGGGATATAACCGTCAGCACATCTGCGGTAGATCTTGCAGAGCGGAAACCATATTGTGTGTCACTAAGAAGGTTATTCTTGCTGAGGTGGTTGACTATTTCTCTATTTAATATTGATTCCAGCAACTTACTCATAACACAGAGGAGACTTATTGGTATGTACTGAGAGGGAGATGACTTATCACCTGAATTCTTAAATACAGGGCAAACTGATGAGGTCTTCGAGGTGGTCGGAAAGCACTTCTCCTTAAGGCAGCGCTTAAATAGTTTCGTAAGTATGGGAGCAAGTTCTGGTTGAAGCTTTTTTAACACTATAATTGGGATGCCATCAGGGCCAGTTGCTTTACTGGAATCTAGGTTATTTATTAGCTTGGCGACCTCATGCACGGATATTTGTATGTTACCTAGCTTGGTCTGTGTTATAGGAGGAAATATGGGGAGTTGATGGCCTTCGTCGCATAGGGTAGAATTAGCTGCAAAGTTCCGGGCAAATAGTTTGGCCTTGTCTGATGCTGACGAGATGACCTCTGGTCCATTGATAATGGTTTAATGGTTGGGATAGAACGCACACTTCTGTTCAGGATCCTATTTGTTATTTGCCAAAATTGGTGAGAACCAAGCTACTGATCAGCTACCTTGGATTTAACAGACTGGGCATATAGCTCTCTTGCATTTTTTATTACTCTTTTACAGTGGTTGCTGGCAGTCCTGAAAGCAGTTTTAGTCTCAATGCATCTATTACGTTAGTAGCTATGGAAAAAGTGATTTCTGTGCGCGATAGCAGCAGCACATTCTGGGGAGAACCATGGCTGGCTTTTAGGTTTTTGTTGGAATTTTTTAGATGGTATGAATTGGTCAATGCCTACAATTAACCATTCGGTCAGATCTGATACTATAGAGGACACTTCCTTTTTAAACATGGAGTGCAGAGGTATATCAGATATGAATGTACGGAAGCTATCCCAGTCAGCCATAGAGTTTCGGTATACAGTACGGTGGAGGGGTACGTATGGGGGCTTCTTACATTTCGTTTTTATCTTAACTGATACGATTGAGTGGTCGGAGGATCATAGAGGAGAATGAACGGTACATGAACATAGCTCAGGGGAAGTTGAGAGAAAAAGAGGCTTGCATATTGATTGGGTGTACCGGGCACACGGGTGGGTTCGCGAACTATCTGAGTGAGGTCATAAGCAATGGCAAAATCATGACAAAACCTCCCCTCATCATCTGTCTTATTTGAATGGGTCAGCCATTCCACGTTATGGACGTTGAAGTCACCACAGATGTGGATGGTAGCCGAGGGATGTGAAGACAGTATGTGGTCTATTTTCTCAGATATGCTCTTAAAGATAGTAACTCCGCTGTTGTGGGGCCTATAGAGGGCAAATATAAATGCAGTGGTGTTAGCAAGTGCAACCCTGAAGCACATATAGGGTAAATTAGGATCTTCTCTAGAGATATCCCTGCCACATGGGAAGCCATCCTTAATGTAGGCACATATTCCATGCCCATGGCGATCTTGGGTGTCAGATTTAGCTGTTAAATTGGAATATATAAAAAGGGAACTCAGATACAATCATCCAACAATCGCACGAGTCACCAGCAGAGAAATGTTCACCCAGGTGAAATTTACAAATTCATCTTCGGAATAAATCATCTCTCTCATGTCATAACTGCATCAAAAGTGTTGCTATCCTTCCTTCATTACTATCTAATGTAAATCTAAAGCTTAGATTTATTCGTAAACAAAGAATCTGACAAACAATACAATGTAACAGCATAACAAATTTCGATTTTCGTTAAACGTCTACTTATACAGGGTGACCAAAAAAAAACAGAGGACATTCAATTGTTTTTCTGGGCATTTTACAGTCAACAGATAAAAAAAGCCAAAGACCCTAGTGTTTTCATGTGACGTTTTGAATATAATAAACTAGTTATGACCAAAGGTTCATTTCATTCGGACAAAACACTAAGAAATGGGGCCTTATTAGAGTTGAACCCGTTTTTTTTGGGGGGGGAGGGGTCACTCTGTATTTACTGTGCTTCAATGTTTTTTTTTTAATTTTATTTTTATGTTCTTTCTTTTATTTTTCCTCCGATTAACGTCTTTATCGTACGCGTCCGATATTTTTTTTAATTAGTTACGCACGTGTTAAAATATTCGGTTTTGCGTCTTCTGCATTTTCATATATTTTACTGTCATTAAATATTTTGGAAATCTTCCTTTTGTTTTTTGTTAAAGACAGTAATTGATCTCAATAAAACTCTCGTATTTCGTTATGATGCTTTTTCTGTGTTTAATCGTCTTCCATTTTATTATACATACTAGTATCATTTTATTATACATACTAGTATCATTTTATTATGCATACTAGTATCATTTTATTATACATACTAGTATCATTTTATTATACATACTAGTATCATTTTACTATACATACTAATATCATTTTATTATACATACTAGTATCATTTTATTATGCATACTAGTATCATTTTATTATACATACTAGTATCAAATAATCTTAATTCTATGATAAATCGTTTATTTTAGTTTCACACACGCACACGCACATATATATACAGGGTGTCCCAATAAAATGTATACACTCTTTAAATATCTACAAAATCAACATTTATTATGATAAAGAAAAGTTTCATGAATGAAAATAATGTGAGCAAATGTAGAAACCAGCTAATTATCGAAAGTGTTAAAGTTATTGGGCATTGTGGTCCAGGAAGAGCTGACAACGCTCACTGATTGAATGCAAACCCTTCCTTATCAGTTCAATTGAAATACTGGCATATCTTCCTTCAATGGCTGTTTTCAACTCAGTCATAGTAGCTGCTTTCTGGTGTGAACCTGGTGTTTAAAATGCCTCTTAACCCCTCCAAAAATTCATGGGGGCTACATGGATATTACTCGGTACTTACTCTTCGTTCTACCCATCTCTTTGGCAGGTGACCATAAATATAGGCTGTTACGCCATGATGATAGTGCTGATGTGGTCTATCCTTCTGGAAGTACCATTCTTTATTCCTAAACATCTCATGGAAACATTGGATGGCATATTCATGTAGCAAGCTGAGATAATTTACAGACTGTATACATTGTTTGGGACGCTATATATATATATATATATATATATATATATATATATATATATATATATATATGTATATATATGTATATATATATATATATATATATAGTAATTTATAAAATATATATGGCGATTAAGCTACACTGAATATTCTACGTTTCATCCACTCTAGGACTCCTCAGGCTTATGCTAAAGACAGTAATTGATCCGAAGCCTGAGGAGTCCTAGAGTGGATGAAACGCGGAATATTTAGTGTAGCTTAATCGCCATATATATTTTATAACTTACTAACTAGCTCTACCTACGTATTGAGCACTTTTGAAGTGAATACTTAAATTTTACGCATGAATCTATACTTTCGTATATTAATTTTATGTGAGTAAATTAAGTAGTTATATATATATATATACATACATATATACATATATATATTTATATATATATATATATATATATATATATATATATATATATATATATATATATATATATATAGGTGTCTGTATGTGGGAGTGAAATATAAAGAAATAATTTGTTTAGTTCGATTCGTTTCCGATGAGAATATATTTCCAAAACAAAATAAAGCTCAATATTCAATTATTTAAACGATTATTTCAATGGTTGTTTCCGAGGTGTTTTGTTTGGTAAACTATACCAAATGGAATAAAATCGATTATACATCCAGGATATAAGGACTTGTTTTGATATTTGTTTTGTGTATTTGGCTCACTTTGAAAAATCTTTTGTGAGATTTCTAAAGTAGGTCTTTAGATGTGCATTCGAGTTTTATCAGGCCAATAAATGATGCAATTTTCTTGATTTGAAAGTAATTTCCAGTCATAATACGCTATAACATTCATCTGTAATGATATAGATGAACAAATGCGAACACTTTTACACCTATACAAATTATATCAATATCAACACGGGTGATTCGTATTAACGTTGTTTTCGTTGCGAAAATATTTTCACTTCATAGAAACACATATCAGTCATTGCTAAGGATTTACCAAATTTTTTACAATTCTATAATTGTTTTCACCTTTGTCTGTTGATTCGTTCATCTGTCCGTTCGTCTGTTCGTCTCTCCGCACTTTTCTCAATAACTACGCCTTGGATTTTTTTTTTGTTAATTTTACACAAACATTAAATATGATAAGAGTAAAAACGTAACAGAACGGATCTTCCGGGAAAGCTCCGGTTGCCCTACCCGAAGGTAGCTTTTCGGATAAAGATTGCTAAAATTGACACGTTTGTGCTTATTAAAAAAAAATTGATGCCTTGGATGTTTATAAAACTTTCTAAAAGGTTGTTACTAAATGATTTCTGTAAAATTTTGTTTGTCTCTACTTCTCGATACACTTGGGTATACCCCAGGGGCTCTTTTTAGGGCTAATAAAAAACTCCATTTTTGGGACTATTTTACGATATTTGTCCAACATTTTCTGTGTATGTCTATTTAACAGTTTTGCCTGATGCAGAACTCAAATTTACATATGTTAAGGCCGAAAACTGCAGTGTTTGTTCATATTCACCAGGATTTGACGTCCCTTTAGGGACTTTTTAGGTTAAATGGGGATGGGGTGGAGCAATGCTGAACTTAGTCATTTTTATGCCTCTTTCACTGTGGATTCACGGAGGACCATGTATATTTCACTTATTACATTGGATTTTAACCTGATCGATGATGTTACATAGAGTGCTCATTGAAGTTATCACTAGGGTTATCATAGAGGGGCACCAAATTGACGTTTGGTGTATAACATAAAAGGAGAGGACCATAATTGTATTTGTTGTCATGGAATGATTATTATTAGAATGAAAGAAGATTCCGTGTGCGTATGATCGTCTAGTTTCATATGCGGTTGTGTGTGTTCATATCTAATTGTTCATATGCTTTTGTGTGTGTGTGTTACATGCATTTTCTTCGACATACCTTACTTCATGTGTCGTCGATGTGATCCATCTGGAATTCATCTTCTCTTGAGCGGGAGACTGGTACCTGTAAGACGAAGATTTATCACTCCAAGACGATGAATGGGTTTTATAGTTTTTTATTTACCTCCCAGATATCGACACAGAATATGGGAGTAAATCTTGCTTGCTTTGAACACGTCAGCGTCCCCCACTCCCAGTGAAGGGGAGGGAACAGCTATTAAGCCGTCCGTCTTCTTCAAAGCCCAAATCCAGTCTCACAGATCTAGCCAACCTGACCACGTCACTCATACGTAATCTGGTCAGCTGACCCTCGGTTCTGGTAAACGTGTCTACACTCCACGTTTACTCCTCTCTCTCTCTCTCTCTCTCTCTTTTTCTCAATCCATTCTGTAACAATGAGTTTATCATTTATTTAAATATTATGTTGGATTTTTTCTGTTTCATAAGAAAATACTCTAAAACAACAATGTGTTTCCTGTTATTGCCCTTTTCCTGCTTATTTACATCTATAAAGTTATTATCCTCTCTAACGGACCCAAACGTTGTATCTAGACACAGTCGCAAACGAAATGAGAATTTCGACACAAACTTTCCAGGTGCGAGAAAAAGCTATTTACTTTCTTCGTTTACCACGCTAGTCGCCGACACGTATTTAATACCAGTATGTTCTTTATTTCTGGCCGGCAGGTTGGTCGGCTGTCATCACACGGCAGCAGACAAAGCTTTCTGTCAATACATGGTACCAAACATAACTGGCTCTCAATCAAAAGGCTAAGATGTAGAGTCATCGCATCCTTGCCGTCTTTTTTCTTTTTCTTCTATTTTTCTCCCTCTCTTTATTTCCGATCTTAATCTCTATACATGCCTTTAAATTCATGACGTCACGCTCATGTCACGCCCCAAAATTCTGATGCGATTATGTTACACATCGATTAAGGTTGACTTTTTTCTTTTACTGAATTATTTTTGTCTGTTTCTAACAAAAATAAAAATGGATAAAAATATTCTTTATGCTATGTTTCTTTTTAAATAGTTCAATTTGTGTGGTTTCTCTTTTTTTAAAGGCTACACAAAAGCTAATCGCATTATAATCTATTTCTTTTGCGGATTTGTATTATTCAATCTTTCGATTGATTTGGTTTGTCACCGTTACATTCTGATTTTATGATGAATCGTCTTTTATATAATATTGTTTTATTCAATAATTTAAATGACAAATGGTCAAGTGTTAAAATAAACATGGATCTTTAATCACCTCCTACGAAACAAGTCAGCGCTGCCATTGTGTTTACAAAAATATTGTTCCTTAAAAAATGCGAACAACATTGCAGATCAAAGACTACTACTTTATTAAAATTCAGGTTGGTTGGTTGTTTTTGTTTTACGGCATATCAACCCTTTTCGGGTTATTTAATGTCGAATCCAAAGATTTTAAAGAAATTTTTTTTAATCGAATATATTTGTTGTTTTCAAGTCGGTTTCTATTTAACCCATAGTTGGGACCCTAACAGGTACTACAAGTCCGGGTCAGAGTGGACCTGGGAGCAATGGCAATTAAAGGGTAGCTCCACACTCCCCAAAGCCCGCAAGCTGGGGCCTCACCACTGGATATAGTTTAAGGTCATATCCAGGACCTTTTAAAATTCTGGAGAAAAACATGAAACCCAATGTTGAAACAACATCAAATATGTTTTGATTTTTACATACGCATCACCACTTATCAATGCTCAGAAACCACTCGAGGATAAGGGTTAAGAGTGTACAGTAGTAAATTGGACAATATAGTGATCGTTAGTAATGAAAATTCGGTAAATTTGTTAATTTAAGTGGAACGGATAATCAAGAACTTGTTTACGTTGGACCTGAAGACAATCAGATTGTAGTCAGCTGGAAAGCAGGAAAACGGAAGACAGTTCTACAGGCGTGCAGTTCTAAGAAAGAAGCCTTGTTCATGGAATTTACGTCTAGGTTTAGGAACAGATAAAGAGTGGTGGAATTATTGATAGTATTTTTAGTAAGACGAGTGTTTCTTGTGAAAGTCTGGCGAGGGGGACCATAGATTAAACTCAGTCGAGCACTTGACATTTAAATAACGATAAAGCAAAAACAAACTCGCAACATCTCTTCTGTTAGATATAGATTGCAGGGAAGAGAAAAGGACATCTCCTACGAGGCTACGAAGTTTATTTTAAACTCTGTCAAGGCAGGATAGGTACTTTTTAGTTTAAGTTATATTATTTTGAAAAATACTTAAAGAGTAGAAGACTTCAAAATTAAATGCAAAACTAAAATAAACCTATAAATACTCTCGGATAACAACTATTCGGGAGAGCTAGTACAAACACACACACACACATATATATATATATTTATATATTGAATAAATGACAAAAGACTATATTCTAAAGTTCATGATGTGGAACATCTTATAATTTATTCCTTTAATTCAGTTGACATATACAATTCTTGACAGTATTTGTTTCGTAGTGCAAAACCAATCAGTTAGTTATCATATCGGTCAGTGAATCTATTATGCCCTTAATTCATCAGGAGAAATATCAACAATCAATCCGTCAAATGTAATTACATTGAGCTTCTTAAATAAGGATTGGTATATATTATAAGAATATGTGGGTGGTGAGTAGATATGGAACAATCATGTTGACACATCGGTTCTCATAAGATCACCGAAGTTAAGCAACGTTGATCCTGGCCAGTACCAGATGGGTGATCATTTAGGACTGGCAAGGCGTTGTATGTACCGTGAGGTAAAATACCAGGTTGAGAAACTGGCATGGTCTATCCTTCGCTCTTAGGCTGTAGTTGGCACCCCATGTAGTGGTGGCGTCACGATAAAAATACCATTGATGGCCCTGGCGACGCATCAAGTAATCAGTTACCAACAATGTTTGAATTGCACTACAAACTCGTGTAATGAGTTCAGTCTCGGCTACGGCCGCGTTAGATGGATGAACCCACGTTTATCAACTTTTATATGCCTAACATGGAGAATAAAATATTTAATACTATTAAAAGCCGTCTATTTACGTTAGGTACATCGACGCTATTTATATTCTAGCTGATAATAATGATTAAATAGAGAAACTAAAGGATCATTTCCAAACAAACTCTGTAATAGCTTTCACTTATGAATTAAATGCAAACAATAGTATTCCATTTCTTTACGTTCTCATAGACTCCAGCAAAGATAACTTAATTTCTTCTTCGTATGGAAATATTATTGCAACCAATTCCTGTATCTTAAACTTCAAAAGTGAATGCCCCTACTGATAAAAAAAGCGCAATTATAAAACACCTTATGATACGAACCAAATTGATCTCCTCAAATAAAAAAAATATTCTAAAATGAATTAAAGAATATCAAACAAATCTGAATTAATAACCAATTCTTCAATTTCTTAGTAGATAAACCAATAAGACTAACAATAAGAAATCTAACACACAAACTAATAATAATCAAGTTAAAACTCTCCACCCAACAATATATTCTATCGCAACCAACTACACCACGACTTTTAATAAAATAAAATTATAATACATCGATATATAGCTCCAGTCAATAAAAAACAATTAGATCCATTTCATCATTAACTACAAGAAATAAATAACTGCTAACCTTATAATTGAAAACAACACTTCCTGGAAAACAAAATCCATCGATGAAACCAATGTAATCTACCAATTCTAGTGCCTCTTGGTAGAATGCCTTACCAACACAAATAGCTATATTGGACACACCAGGAATATATATATATATATATATATATATATATATATATATATATATATATATATATATATATATATTGGTTTTAGGTTTTAGGCAAACGGTTCGGCTGCAGATGTGTTTACGTCAACTATGAACTATATACCATGCACTAAATAGGCTATACATATATATTAAGTAGTTATATATATATATATATATATATATATATATATATAACTACTTAATTTACTAACATAAAATTAATATACGAAAGTATAGATTTATGCGTAAAGTTTAAGTATTTACTTAAAAGTGCTCAATACGTAGGTAGAGCTAGTTAGTAACTTATAACCTATATGTGGCGATTAAGCTACACTGAATATTCCGCGTTTCATCCACTCTAGGACTCATAAGCCTGAAGAGTCGTAGAGTGGATGAAACGCGGAATATTCAGTGTAGCTTAATCGCCATATATATTTTATAAATTACTATATATATATATATATATATATATATATATATGTGTGTGTGTGTGTGTGTGTGTGTTGCTGATTAATATCTATTATTATACTAATGTCGTTGAGTCAATCAAATTGTATTTGCATTGGACATTTTCCTTTCTATTTTAATTATGCATAACAAAAATGTATTTATTTGGTTTTAGTAGTGATGGGGAATTCCAATATTTTCCCGATTCCGATACAATTACCTATTGCGTACTAAATTCCCGATTTCTATACAATCACCAATTCCGACTCTGAATCTTTACAAATCGCTTACCATCAAATTTTTAGGGGGTTTTTTTTCGATTACGGCAAAAGCACATGCATATGTACATATATTTTATCAAATGTAAAAACATTCTCGTGTAGGCGATCTATATATTTTAGATTTACTGATAGTTTAAAATCAATAAATATTCTACAACCAATGGAAGATTTTGCTTTAAACAAAATCAAAATATAAAGATAATTTAAGGAATCGTTTTTTTTTGCATCAATAATTAGGCACAAATTATTCTGATTCCGATACCGATTTCTCAAAATGTTCAGGTTTTTTCGATTCTTGTTTCCGATTCAAATCACTCAGCCCATCACTAGTTTTTACATTAAAAGTTGTCTTTCAATTTCAAGTTTCTTTTTCTGAGACATCGAATTACAATTTACTTGTCAAGCCTTATATCTCTCACGAAGTTTCTGTCCATTTCTCTCACGTTTTATGACTGTACGCTATTTGACCGATTCTATGTCTTATTGTATATAGTTTCTATGAATTTCGTCTTTTCCTTCACTGAATTCAGTAGCATATTGCGATAAGATAATATCCTTCATATCTTAAAACCTCTTAATCTATCTTAAAAATGAATGTGTCCTGCAATACATGCAATATATATGAGCTGATTGCTGTTGGAATTGAGAGCTATATACAATTCAAGTAATTCCCGGAGATACTGTACAGTAAGCCTTACAATGCCTATACATGACTTATCGCTATTTCGCACAGAAAAGATTATTGCGATTGCTTTCAATTAAATAAATGCCTTAAAAAGGCTACTTTTAAAACTATCAAAACTAATGGCAATTGATAATAAAAACGCCAAAGAATCATATCCTAAAGCCGTTAAATCTAGAGTGGTCGATTAGCAGCTTGGATCCCATAAGCTTTCGTGACTAATGTCCAAGGCCTCCCCATATGTAAGAGCTCTATTCTTAACATTATTATGGACCAGAGGTAATCCCATCGTCTTATAAAATCAAAATGATCGCAAAGAATTTGCAGAATATTCCACACTTTGTGATCATGGCAACCTACCTCCCAGAATTCGCTCCTATGACCAAAAAAACGAAGCCACATCCGGATAATTGTCTAGCACGTCGTTAAATTTATTTAGAACCTCTATCAGAAAACACTATCATTAAACGAAAAACCTTCAAACGCGCTGGAGGTGTCTTTTGGATAAGAAATAAATTTAATGAATATTTCAACACGTGATAATCGCTGCAGCGGTATTTTAAAACATTATTTTGGTGTTAAAATGTCCTTATATATATTATTCTTTAATTGGAATTCATTTTTGAGATGAGCATTATATATATTAATTTATTTTTTATTTCGGGCTATTATTCTCATCTTTATTGTTGTTTTCATTTTTTTGGGGGCCCGTGGCGCAGTTGATAGAGACGTTGAATCTCTACGGTTCCAGATGGACGTTGTCTAAAGATAGCGGTTTCAATCCTACCCAAAGCGTGCCAAAGGTTTACTTGGCCAAAACGTGGTGAGACGACAACAACTACGGGTGGCAGTAATTGCTGAGAATGCAGTTAGGAGATTCGAAGTTCCTATCCGTCGCGGTTACCACCTGACGGAGGCCAGATGAATAGTTGGCCGAAACGTCGTGAAAAACAACAACCAATAAAGATGAAAACAACAACTAATAAAGATGAGAATAATAGTCCGAAATAAAAATAAATTAATTAAATTCTCCTTATTATAATTTCTTTATTTTGACTTAATTTTGTCTAATATATTTTATTTCAGTCAGCCGTTAAATGCAAAGTTATCTAGAATACCCCCACCGAGAAGAAAAAAAAATGTTTTAGAATTACTACTTAACTTTTTCTGTATAAATATAAACGAAATCATCCTTCTCACTGCGACCCTTTCCCACCCAGTCTGCCATAAGGACAGAAACTCGAAAGCAAGTCAATGAACGAAAAGCCTTTAAACGCGCCAGAGGTGTCTTTTGGATAAGAAATAAGTTAAATGAATATGTCCGCATGTTATAATCTCTACAGTGGTATTTTAAAAATTATTTTGGTTCTAAATATCCTTGCTATAATTCTTTGAGGGTGTCTCTTGGATAAGAAAAAAGTGTAATACCTTAAACGGAAATTACAGTAATGTATTTTATTTTCATTTCATTCGTAAACATGGAAGGGAAATTTTCTTCAAATGTCTTTAATTTTCGAATTAGAACCACGGACTTAAAACTAAGAACCTCTAAAATACCAATTAGAAGACCTGGCTATTACAAATTGGCTCCTCTGCATCACGAGTAAATTGTTTGAACCGGTAACGAATATAAAAACAAATGCCAACTATCTCATCGAAATATTCTGTAGTCATTCGTGTACATGTATGAGCGACAAAACTATCCACACCGACATGACAGAATAGAATAGAAACTAAAATAAATATTTTTCCTAAAATTAATATATGTTTGTTTATATTTATATATAATAATAGTACTGAAATAACTGAGAGTATCTCATTCAAATTGCATTTAACAACATCGAAGTATACTATGCACCAAAGGAGCATCAGATCTGTCAGAATTTCTGCGAGGACGAATTGTAGGTTTACATAAAGCAGTCGAATTTTTTGCAGTTACTAGTTTATTTCTACTCTATCGTCATTTCTTCATTATAAGGCGTTCCAGATAGGTCCAATTTATAATTTCTCCATTTAAAGACATGCACTTACAGAACACGTTTCCGCGATCACAATCGGAAAAAGTTTTACTTTCATTAATATATATTACGTACTATATATTCAGTGTTAGATGGAATTTCAACGGAAACAGTCTCTTTGCAAGGGCTTTTCGCCTGAGAAAGACCTTACCATGGAACCACATCTAGCTGATTGCAACATAGTTGTCTCCAAATCCAATGTAAATCATACTTGCGACTGCCAGCAATTTACAATTGATTGTTTCTTTATATTTCTTTATAGTTAGTATGACAACCATTTTATCTACATAATTCCTCGAGTTGATCTTGGTCTTTATAAAAAATGAGTCGATTAACTAAAGTGGCGATACTCCAAAAAATTACGTAAGCATGATTACAGTGATAGAGAGAGGTTAGAACTTTGAACATTGTTCAAAGTTCTTATCCAGATTGCAGGCATCGCTGGATCGCGCTTTAATATAAAACAGAAGTATTTATAGCAGTATAATCTAAGTAGCTCCATTTAAAGGCGATATTGTATTAATAATTTTAATTGATACCAGCAGGTTGTCGGGCGTTACTCGGCGTTACCCAATCGTAAGATACCAGTATAGTAGTGAGATCAAAAAATAATATACATATATATGACCTTGTAACGAGTGATGTAACCCACTTTCCGGTTTACGCCATCCGGTTGCGCATGCGCGCATAAACATTAACCCATAACAACGTAAACAAATAAACACAAATCGCTTCTTTTGGAGATTTTGACCTGCGCACTGAAATATTAACGTTATTATTTCGAAATTATTATTTAACATAGGAAGAGTGGGGGTGTTTTGTAACTATTCTTTATTACAACTATACTGTCGCTATTTTCTTACAACTAAACAACTTTTACCCGTTGAAAAACATAAGAACAATTGTAGCAAAGCCAAGACTACTACTACTAATAATAATACTAATACTAATACTACTACTAATACTACTACTAACACTCTCTATGCGCCATTTTCCTTCCTTCCTTCTGTTTTTTATTTTTTGTTTACATTTCTAGATACAAAATAGTTGTGTGAGAACAGTGAAGTTGTTGACACATTTACTAATCTGTTTCAATATTAGTTTTATTTTATTTTATTTATTTAGGTTTTATTTTTTTGCTTCAGGTTTTATTAATTATTTTTATTTTAGATTTTAATTTTCTATAACTTCGGTTGAAGGATTCCAATATGGGTTTTTCATTTTTATATTTCTCATCGGTAGGTTCATGTCCGTTTTTGTTGCTAAATGACTTTCGTCGGCGTTCGATTCGAAGGAAAATCATGTTTAATTTTCGATTTTTGAGCGATTATTTGGAAAAATAGTTAACTTTACACGAATAGGGAGGATTTATTTTCATGTTTGAGTGATCCGTCCGCGATTTTTTATTTTAGTATACTTTCATAGAAATGGTTTTCTTATGTAAAAAAATCTATTTTCTTTACGTCACAAGTGCCACGCTCATACATGAATTCCATAGCTAATATAACATACTGCCCAAACAGGTCACAGGTAGCCTATATATATAGTAGAAATGGTAATTAATAAACACTGAAGAAAGTGCTCAATACTGTTGTAGAGCAAATATGCGTTTTATTTTTTATTAATGTATCTTTCTGTTAAGTTACATTATTGTTTCAGCTACCCGTCCGTTTTTTTTTTGGTCGTCTGTAGCTTCCTCAGACTTTTACAGAAATGTTCGTTAAGGAGGAAGCTTCGTTAACGAACATTTCTGTAAAAAAATACGACCGGGTAGCTGAAACAATAATGTAACTTAACAGAAAGATACATTAATAAAAAATAAAACGTATATATATATATATATATATATATATATATATATATATATATATATATATATGAGTTGGGTGCCATCAACTAGAAACGAAACCATACAATTCTCCATCCTAATTCCTAAGCCTTTGAGCAAGGCCCATATATATATATATATATATATATATATATATATATATATATATAATCATTTTTTTACGATAATAATTAAATACCTACAGACACTAGCGTTTCATCCTTTCGGGATTCTTCAGTGCAGGGTGTCACGATTACTACCAGTCGAACGATTCGAACCCCGCGACACGAGACATCTCTGGCTCGATTAGCGGAGGCCGTATCCATTCGGCTACTATTAACCGTGTGAAATAGCGTTGAATTTTAAACATTTTAATTTAAATGTTCATTACGTCAGACAGACAGTGATCAAATCGTGATACGATGATCTACGCATAAGAGCTAAATTGACCGACTTTTAATTCAACGGAAAGTGCTCAACGATAAGAAACGAATTTCTTTAAGGGGCTGTCATAATAATATATATATATATGTGTGTGTGTGTATACATATATATATATATATATGTATATATGTGTATACATATATATATGTATGTGTGTATATATATACACTTTAAATTTGTGTTTACATAAGCAGTAATGTGTTGCTATACAGTAATTAATATGTTTCGGCTTTCCAGTGTTTAATAACTGGAAACCTATTCAGGAAATGACGCTTAAGTATTGAACACTAGAAGATTGAAATATGTCCATGACTGTGTAGCAACACATTACTGCTTATGTAAAAACAAATTAAAGTGTAACTTGCTCTACCCAGGTATCGAGCACCCTTGTATTAACCTCGTTATATTTCACTGGTTAACTTACTTTTGAAAAATACCGACCTCAGAATATATATATATATATATATATATATATATATATATATATATGCATATTTATACATACATACATATATATATTATACCCGATCGTTGAAGACAGGATGCAAGCACGCCATGACGGCCCGCATATTGTTATATTAACAGTAGATACAGCCGGTTTCTCATGAAAACGATAATACATGTTTGTTACGTAACAGGTTTAATTGTCTTGGAGACAGTATTCTCGTTTTTGTAAGGGGTAAAATCGATATATGGGTAGGCATGTTCAACGATCTATTCACATAAACAATTTTACTTTTTTCTTGAGAATCATTGTATTCAGATGAGCATAAAATTTATTAGCATTCCTTATTGGTAATAAATTATTTAACCCATTTCTTTACTTTCTAAAGATGAACAATTCCTGCAATTTTGTTGCATCTAGTTTTCTAAGCAACTTCCATTTTATATAGATGCTTTTTTTCTGGCACCATTTTCGCATTAAGTTTTATGACATACTCGCCTTCTAGGAGAGATATCATTTTATTGCAAAAATAAAAAAAGAGTTATTAAATGCATTCTTGAAATTTTAGACAAGCCTAATTTTAATAAATATTTTTATAAACCAGGGCCCCTTCAGTCTTTGACAGACTATGGATACTTACAAACGGGTGTCTGCGCGTGAAATTTTTGTGACAGGAGGTGCGCAATCTCGAACTACATTCCTCCTCAGTCGACAATGCTTTTATACCAGTGGTCAGCGGTGTGTATAGGACGACTGGAAACAAATCCCGAGATAAGCGGAGAGCTCATACAACGCCTAGAATTCCCAATATGTAACCCATCTGGTGCTAACTCAACGTTGCTTAACTTCGGTGATCTTACGAGAACCGGTGTATCAGCGCGATTATGCTGTATATACATATTTATATAGTAACTAGTAAAATACCCTGCTGAGAAAAGTCAAAAGTCATTGCCTAAAAAGAAGGGATTTTTACTAACTTTATAGAACATAAAAAAAAGAAAAATCAAGATATAATACTACTAAATTTTATCTCTATAATCCTTGTTCTACTTGTAATCGAAATTAGTCGCATGGATTTTATTCCTAAAGATATATAGCGTGTATGTCGCGAGTAAGTTACCTTAAGAAGAAAAGAAAATTAAGGGCATATTTTAAAATCATTATCGCCTTCGTTCAGTCTTAAAAGATAATGGATATTCCTCGTGAGGATAGATGCGCATATAATTGTGAGGCAAATGTTGCGCAATCTACAACCACACGTCTTTTGAATAAGCACTGCTTGAATTAAGTTACAAGAAGAAGTCCGGGATTACTGAAAACAATGTTCAGATAAATGCAGAACACATAAAGCATTATGATATTCCCAAATGTTGACCAATTTTAGTACTGACCAATTATGGTACTGACCAATTTTGGTACTGACCAATTTCGGTAATGGCCAATCTTAGTACTGACCAATTATGATACTGACCAATTTTGGTACAGACCAATTTTGGTATTGACAAATTTTAGTAGTGACCAATTTTGATATTGACCAATTTTGGTATTGACCAATTTTAGTACTGATAAATTTTGGTATTGACCAATTTTGGTACTGACCAATTTTGGTATTGACCAATTTTGGTATTGACCAATTTTAGTATTGACCAATTTTAGTACTGATAAATTTTGTGCATTGACCAATTTTGGTACTGACCAATTTTGGTATTGACCAATTTTGGCACTGACCAATTTCGGTAATGGCCAATTTTGGTGCTGACCAATTTTGGTATTGACCAAATTTGGTAATGATCAATTTTGGTAATGACCAATTTTTGTATTACCAATTTTAGTACTGATAAATTTTGTGCATTGACCAATTTTGGTACTGACCAATTTTGGTAATGGCCAATTTTGGTGCTGATCAATTTTGGTATTGACCAATTTTGGTAATGACCAATTTTGGTATTGACCAATTTTAGTACTGATAAATTTTGTGCATTGACCAATTTTGGTACTGACCAATTTTGGTATTGACCAATTTTGGTATTGACCAATTTTGGTAATGGCCAATTTTGGTATTGACCAATTTTGGTATTGACCAATTTTGGTACTGACCAATTTTGGTACTGACCAATTTTGGTATTGACCAATTTTGGTATTGACCAATTTTAGTATTGACCAATTTTGGTAATGACCAATTTTGGTATTGACCAATTTTGGTATTGACCAATTATGATACTGACCAATTTTGGTGCTGACCAATTTTGGTACTGACCAATTTTGGTACTGACCAAAATTCAATTTTTAAATGCTGTTTGATGAGTACGTATAAATTTAATACAAATCTCATATATGTGTACGTTATCTGAAAGACTGTGCCAATATGTGATGTTATTATTACGATGGATCAATATGTGATGGTGTTATTACGATGGATCAATTCAATAAAATCTTAGAATCAATGGGCGTGTCTATATTGTGCATCTAAAAATAATTTTAACTACATCTAAGAAATTGAAATTTTTGTAATATTCATTAATTGATATCTAATACTTATTGCAAACACTCAACAAAAAATCAGTCATATCTGAATTTGCCCGAAAGTATTTTATCCCCGTTTTACTCTCTTTGCATAAATCTAAATTCAAATGCATATAGCCTACATTACGCCCCCTACGATGTGTTCTATATTCTGTAAAGTATCTAGTAATGAGTTTAAGAACTAATCATGTACATATACGTATTAAAACATGTACAAATACCTAAGTTATGTAGACAGAGCTTACGCGATGCTGAATATTTGCAGTACTTGTTTGCTTGGGGACACTCAATATCGACCAGCACAATCTAGCCATTTACACGATTACACGCGATAGTGTTGCGGTGATTTATTCGGTTTAGATAAACAGATATGGTTATCTGTCTACAGCAGAGACTCTCTAACATTTCCAGAGTACCACCCCGTTTGCTTCGTGATTGATTGCCGTTCCTCATATAGGTGTGCGATCTATCTTATGAAAAACAATATCAAGCGAATAATCTCTGTTCTTGGGTCTGAGCAATTGTCAACAAACACAGACTTATGGGGTGCGACGGAAACTAAGTGATTAGCACGGACTAAAGGCATAGCGTAGTCACTGAGCAAATCATTTTAATAAGCAAGCCAGACCATGTACGCATGACTCATGTGCCGAGTTAATGTCGCATCGACATTTAAGCTGTGACATGGGCGTGAAGTTACGGAATGAAATGCATATATATGCATCAAGATCAAAGGAAAAAGAAAAAAGAATTAAATGGAAGGGATGCGTGGCAGATTTTTTTTTACACGTTAACATTTTTCCTGCGCGAAAGAGAAACAATCAGTCACAACAGGTGAATTTTAACTGACTAATACAAAGGAAAAACAGGACCCGTGGCGATTTGAAAAGTACGATTCATAAGCACGCGAGTCTCCTCCTCTTACCCATCAAGTACGAGCCGTTTGATCTGTAGGTCCTAGAGTCTTTACTCTAAAACAACAGTTGATTGTAGTTCAAATAAAAGAACTGCTATACGAGAGGAAAAAGAAAGAAAAACATATTGTGGCGTGTTTTAAATATGTGGTGGCGAAATAAATGACGTAAACGTTAGTGTCAAGGTTTTGTATTCTTTGCGAGTTTCTAAATACATAGTTTTGCCAATTTTTAAGTTCGAATCCAGAATTCAGATATCTCATAGAATTAGCAAATCTCTCGACGGAGGCTACCTTTCTAGGGGCATTGCTCTTTGCATATCAAAGGCCTTTGATAGAGTATGGCATAAAGGCTTACTTTACGTATCTCCAGCAACGGTATAGCTGAAAATGTCTTCTCAATTATTAAATCGTTTCTCTCTGATAGGTTCATAAGATTAGTGGTTGATGGGAAGAAACCAGAATCTCTCAGTATTAATGGTGGAGTCCCTCAGGGGTCCATCCTGGGCCCAACTCTTTTCCTGATCTACATTAATTATCTTCCAAATCACATCCTTACATCATTCGTAGAAATTTATGCTGATGACACTACTATCTATGGTAGCACATCTAAGACCGTAAACGACCAAGTTCTCTCTGATTCTCTCTCCTCAGATCTCGATCAAATGTACAATAGGGCAAAATATGGCTTGTTACTTTTAATGCATCTAAAACCAAGCTTTTATCTTTACATCATCAACGCTCTGATCCCTATCTGGCATCAACTGAAATGGATGGCCCTCGTCTTGGGGAAGCCTCATGTTTTGAGAAGCTTCTGGGCTTGACCGTTACTCCTGATCTTAAATGGAACACATACATTAAATCCGTTGCCAAGGCCGCTGGAAAATGGTGGGATCCTTCTATCGATCCAGTAGATATCTCACTGCTGATGCAATTCTCTATCCGTACGTCCACGGATGGAGTGCTATTGCCACATCTGGGCAGGAGCTGCTAGAAAGTATTTATCATGACTTGATAGAGTTAAAAATAGACGTCCTAGCCTCGTAGAGGATATCCTTTTCTCTTCCCTGCAACCTCTTTCTCAAAGAAGAGATGTTGCGAGTTTGTCTCTGCTTTATCGTTATTTTCATGGCAATTGCTCGGCTGATCTCCAATCTATGGGCCCCTCTCGCCAAACTTTCACAAGAAACACTCGTCTAGCAGAAAACACTATCACTAATTTCCCCCATTCTTTATCTGTGCCTTAACCTAAAAGTAGATTCCATGAACAAAGCTTCTTCCTTAGAACTGCACGCCTGTGGAATTATCTTCCGTTTTCTTGTTTTCAAGCTGACTACAATATGGTTGTCTTCAAGTCTAACGTAAACAAGTTTTTGATGAACCGTTCCATATAAGTTAAAAAATTTACCGAATTTCCATTATTAACGATTACTATATCGTTCAATTTCTACTGTACACTTTTTAGCCCTTGTCCTCGAGTGGCCTCTTGGCATTGATGAATAGTGATGCCTATGTAAATAAAAAGTTCGTTCCATAAAACCTACTTTAATCGGTTGATACAAAACACATACAAATATTTTAGTTTTTAATGAAGACAGTCTTAATACATACAGAATATCAATTAAAATATTAAATTTAAGGAAATATTTATTTAGTGTACAGACATTTACTAAACAATAATTTAAAATATATGCTTTTGCTTGCCAAGAAATAGGAGAACTGCACTAGAATATTGTTCTACCAGACTTAATGTTGGAAAGAGAAGAAAATAATTCGACAGCTTGATAACTGGATATAGATTAGATTATTATGGAGAGCACAAAACCATAATATGATTTGTTGGTATCAACTCATTTCAATATACTCCAAGCAACTGCTTCTGTACAACTTTGGCTACCTAACAACTGTCTTCAGCCGTCGCAAACTCAAGACTATCTTTAAACCCTCATTAACTGCCGCAAACCTCATTGAAAATATGAAAACTTTCTATAACTCAACTTAAAACATATTGACATTTTTTATTTGGTCATTTTGTCTTCGTTAAGCAAGAGGTCAATATGTTAAGAGTTCATTTGCCGACAGTTTGGAAAGTTCAATGCGGTTTGCGATAGTTGAATACAGTTAAGGATTATTTACGAATAGTCTTAGGTTTTCAGCGACTGACGACAGTTGCAAGTAAGACACAATCGTACGAAGGTCGTGGTTCGGTGTAGATTGAGATGTTGACGTTTACTAATGAGAAAGAGTTATTAAAATCCATGTATATATGACATGTAGCGTCCAGAAAATCGATGGTGTTACACACACCCAGAACACAACCGACATTGCTCGAATCTCTCCGACGTGGTGTTTTTGTGTTTTATTTTTTATACTTGTAAAACAGCGTATGTCTCTCGCAAATGTGACAGACGCAACGACATGGTTGAAAAAAAAAGAAAGTAGAAGACTAAGGAACCACATTTGGTGTCGGCGATGTTATCAGGCGGAAAACCACAGCGGTAACACTTATATGAATGATTCACTGGAATATCATGAATTCATTGAAGAAATGTAGGTTCGTCGTTTTTTTTTTTTTTAATTTATTTTTTTTTGTAATGGCGACTTAGCGTAAACCGACATGGAGATTTTGATTGTTTAAAAAGAAAGACTTATGCACAGAAAGATGTATATGAAAAGAAGGTTTCGACTTTTATTTTATTTAACTTTTAGTTGACCTTATTTATTTATTCTATTCTTATAAAGTTGATTGTGACGCTTTATTTTCAAATATTCTTCTGTTTTACTCTTTTTTAAAATTTTATTTTTGTTGTTTCTATTTATTCACAAATAATATTTATTCTGCAATTCAGCATTTTCTGTTTGGATTTATGCATATCTTTAACTTATTCCTTATGAGTCATTGCCTTTTTAAAGGGTGTCGATGGAAATATTTATGATTCTGGCTGACACCTCTTAAAATGAGCAACCGATATAACAGATGGAGATAAAAACGATTTTTACATCATGGTAAAAAAAAACAGGTTTGGGGAATAGCATTGTTAAAACATTTTTTTCTAAAATCGATGCGAAGATTTAAAACTGATCATATTCGTATTGGCACATACGTTAGATTCTAGGCGATAAAGACGATACATACAAATAGATACGTTATTAAAAATGCGAGCTACACATACGCGGTGTTTTCTGAACGTCTTTTTTACGTTAATTTTTATTTATTTTAACAATTCGTTCTTTTAATTATGCTTTTTTTCATGTTATTTTAATAGAGCTTTTGTTTCATGCTATTTTAATAGAGCTTTTTTTTTCATGCTATTTTAATAGAGCTTTTTTTCATGCTATTTTAATAGAGCTTTTTTTCATGCTATTTTAATAGAGCTTTTTTCATGCTATTTTAATAGAGCTTTTTTCATGCTATTTTAATAGAGCTTTTTTCATGCTATTTTAATAGAACCTTTTTTTCGTGCTATTTTAATAGAGCTTTTTTTTCATGCTATTTTAATATAGCTTTTTTACATGCTATTTTAATAGAGCTTTTTTCATGCTATTTTAATAGAGCTTTTTTCATGCTATTTTAATAGCGCTTTTTTTCATACTATTTTAATAGAACTTTTTTTTCATGCTATTTTAATAGAGCTTTATTTCATGCTATTTTAATAGAGCTTGTTTTCATGCTATTTTAATAGAGCTTTTTTTCATGCTATTTTAAAAGAGTTTTTTCATACTATTTTAATAGAGCTTTTTTAGTATATTTAATGTTTTAATTTATACAGATTTTGCATGTATTATTATAATATCAGACCTCTATTGATAATGACCGTCATACAATATGACATATATATATATATATATACATACATAAAAGTTAGAACATATATATAAAGTTTAAACTCATATGTGTGTATATATATATAATATATGTTTACATGAAGTCAGAAGTAAAATAACTCAAAATAATATTTCAGTTGTACAAGAAAATCAATTTCTCTTACAACTTTACTTACCATTCATGGCATTCTCCGTGGTACACACAACTTTATCTTTAGATAAAATTATATACGGATATAAAATCTGTCATATCTATTTCAGTTTTAAATACGAAGTAAACTCATCTCTAAAAAAGGAGGAGATTTTGTGTGAAACTAGAAATACAATTTTAAAAAGTTTGAAGCTAAAGTAAGAAAGCAAATTTAAAACAAAAAACAGAAACTGCTTTAGTCTAGGCGTATTTCTTGAACATTGATAGAACATATAATTAACTCATCCTAAATTCTGATAACATTTATGAGTCTTATTTTCTATATTTTTCTTATGTCTGTAGCATTGCCTTGTTTCGACGTATATACGCATATACTGCTGTAGTAATTTAGTCTAAAGTTACTTATAGATTATAAATGAGGTTAAGATATTCAGATACCTTGATGGATTGTATTTTTTATGTGTGCCCGTGTCTACATTTAAAGATTAATTCGCTCCTTGGATTAGACATGTTATTATATCAGTACGTCAATATCCAAATACTGTCTTACGAGCATAGATTGTAGCTCTGTTTAAAGTCTTTACGGGTTTGGGATCTGTACTAAATAGGTGCAGCAGTTTTCTTATTTCCCTAAGGTGGACCCAACTTTAATTTTTAACAGTGCTACTACTATAATATTTTTAAGTACATATTAACATTTTATGCCTAGTGACACATGTGTATGTATGTTTGAAGTGGTGAGTCCTGCTGGTTGGGCAATTTGAATCCAGTCACAAAGCCATCCTCGACTATGTAGACTAGTATTGTTCCTCAAATCCTCTTAAAGGGTTCAACCGTGTGTGAATGTGTGAAATGTTAAGATCGGACCCGTTTGATCATTCATTCTTGTTATATGAATGGTTTAAAGTAACGTTTCTGAATACTTCATATGGAATATGATATCTGTATATATGCCTAATGATTGCATATACACATATCACTTTCGCAGTCGGCTGATAAGTTACAGAGTTCAAGTTTGGTCTACGGGTATACTGCGATTGTGTGTAGTAATTTATACATGTAAGAATATTCTTTAATAACGAGATTTAGCCCAGGAATCAGCAGGTGTAGTATTCCTAGAGATGCTCGGTATTTCCCAGAGAAAACCTGTAACATAACTTCGTTCAACTCATTAATCCTTTGGTCGTTATAACGGTAATACTTCTGTGAAAACAAAATTCCAATTACTTCTTTTTTTAGTAATGGCATTAACATATGCATAGAGGCGTTGATAACATTAAATAATATAAATGCTCATTTGATCCCAAAATAATGTTTTTTCCATAAATTTAGATGTTATATATCTGGGGTAACGCCAATCAAGAAAATATAAATTCTGTTTTGGTTATTAGATTTGGACTTTTAACTAAAAAAATCATACAAACATACACACAGATAATATATAAACTTGGAACAGCTTGAGATAGTCTAATATAACTAATAAAAATGATTAGTGATAGGTTTTTCTGTGATTGATTTATCTAATATATAAGTATCGATTTTCTTCCGTGGAAGCATTATGTTGATCTATTTTTAAAAATTTGTTTTCTTTCTTTCCTATCATTTATAAAAAGTGATTTCATTTTCTTTTTTCAGAGGACATTAAATTGTTCTTCTGAGACTTTTACATTCAACGGAGAAAAAATACCAAATACCCTAGTGTTTTGATGTTATGTCTTGAATATAATAAACTAGTTATGGCCAAAGTTTTATTTCATTCAGACAAAACACTAAGAAACAGAGTCTAATTAGAGATGGGACCCGTTTTTTGGTCACCCTGTAATTGATGATAATAATGATAATAATAATAATAATAATAATAATAATAATAATAATGATGATAATAATAATAATGTAAATAATAATAATAATAATAATAATAATAATAATAATAATAATAATAATAATAATAATAATAATAATATTTCGTATCAATTTGTATGCATGGAAAACTCGTTTCTTTTATGCAAACGAATACTCTAATGTAAGATAATATTTTCTCCATCTTCACGAGAGAAATAAAGACAGTCAAATCTGCGTACCGTTCTTTCCCAGAAAGAACATGGTGGGGAAATACAACCAGAAACGTCGTATACTTAGAGGACGCGATGAACGCAGGTGGCATTTAACATTAATTAACTTTATGCTCCCCCCCAAAAAAAAATACTGATAGTATCTGTTACTGATGCAATTAAATAATTATACTTGTTTTGTATTTGGTGACATCTTATTACCGCTGTTGTCTTCAATTTTCCAACGTATATACGGATTCAGATGAATTTCTTCGCACCAGCTGTTGTTTATTCGAAATAATGTTTTTTATTATCCTGTAAATGAAGTAAACATTGACAGTAAACGTGATTTTGAAATTACGAAGGCAAGACTGAATATCTAAATATGCTATGCACTGTATTGTTTATCCTCGGAAATTTAACCATGTGAGAAACTGTCTAATGAAACAAATATTATGTATTTCTGTTAGAATACTCGTCTCACGAAAGGTATCATATATAAATATAGCATTAGTTTTAAATGTTAGTGTTTGCATCTTTTTGAATAGTATAGTACGGATTCAGGCGCAATCATAAAAATATTATGACGTTTACAACAACAAACATTGTTCCAACCTTATCAACCGAGTAACGTAATCTATAATTACCTAGTTACCTAGTTTCTAAATAAATAAATGAATAAATAATAATAATAATAATAATAATAATGATAATAATAATAATAATAATAATAATAACGATAAAAGCAATAATAATAATAAATAACAAAAATAACAACAACAATAACAACAACAATAATAATAATAATAATAATAATAATAACAATAATAATAATAATAATAATAATAATAATAATAATTAATAATAATAATAAAGTTAGGACTATCTGTATATTTTTAAGTATAAATGGGTCCTTTAGTATACTACTGCTACATTGGTTCCCTTCCGCCTCTAAAAGCACAGCCACCCCGTCAAAGGTGTTCGATAAATGAAAACCTTTAACGCGTTGGATACGTGTCAGATAAGTAGAAAATTGTTTAATACTTTTTAAACGACAAATTATAGTAACATATCCCTGTGTTTACTGTATTTTTGCTTTATTTTCTCACTGATAAGGAAGCCAAACTAAACGCCGCTTCTGTAAAGTTTCTCGTCTTTTGAGTTGATATGTTCTGGGAAAATATTCTCACAAGTGTGCTAAATTGTCGTTTTATTAAAATTATTTATTTTGACTCAATCTCTGCCAAATATAATATTAATTCCAGTCAGTGGTTAAATGCAAATGTATCTAAAATATCCCTCCCCTGAAGGGAGAAAGGAAGGGGAAAAATCGGTAACTATATCCGACGGTATTACGACGAATCCACAATTCAAATACACTTGTAAATATGGGAGGGGAATCTATCTTCAAATACATCTAATTTCAAATTACAACCACGGACTTATACTAAGTAAATATTAATAAGTCCTTTGAACCGCTTCCTTAAATTTTATTTTTATTTTATTATCATTATCTTTTTTGTCCATGTCCCATATATATGTGTGATAGTGCACGATACCTCCTGTATACATGGGCGCGTTACACTATCCCTGCAGCAGAACCACAGGTAAAACAACTCTGGGCCCGGTGTTGCCACCAATACCAAAATATGAAAAATGTCAATTATAAATAATCCAAACCGTGGGACCCAGAAGAAAGATCTGGGTGTCATGATCGACAGGTGCTCCTTCGGTAGCCAGCATGAGGGACCCGGTCGTCATCCTGCGAATGTTGGCCAAATTTCTAATTTCAGAAACTACAAATAACATGGACACTGAACAGGAAAGTATAATCTCTAATTTCAGGGAACAAAATGATACCAAACAAACACTGTACAACCATGATAACTATCAAAAGGAAAACCCCGAAGAAAGAAATGGACAAGAAAAGAGAATAGACTCGTGATGGAATGCTACTATAGAAGTCATCGTAAATATAGATATGGAGGTTATCGGAAACGAATGAAAGAACTATGGGACCTATCCAGTGACTTCCATACGACATAACAAAGAATTGCAGACCAAGCAAGACTGATACTCAAGAAAGGTTGGCTCTCTAAACTAGAATTAACAGACATACGGCGAAAAATAAATGATGAAACTGAACAAGAAGCACCCCCCACCGAAACCGCATGTAGAGCAACACCACAAGTTGAGGCCCCACAAGTAAAAACACCAAAGGCCGACGACCACCAAAGAACGAAGACACAAACGTGGAAACCGAGAACAATGAAACAGAACTAACAGAGAATGAAGCAAATGAACTACATAAAATAATACAGCTGAGGAACGAGGGAAAAACAAAGCTACCATCGTTAAGGAACCAAGAGCAGAAGAAACTGAAAACAAAAGACCATGTGAGCCAATAATAATAATGGGACCTTGGGGAGGCTTAGTGCCACTGAAATCCCAGCAAAGACCAATAGCTGCTGCCAACTAAAAAAACAATGGCCAGTAGCTGTTACGATTAAGCAAATTTATTTGCAAATGTAACAGGAAGAGGTGGAGTATACTGGAAACCTGGGAGACTTGTTCTAAATCAGCTTCCAGTCTGAAAGCTCTTGGTGAGTCAATAATAATAATAATAATAATAATAATAATAATATTAATAATAATAATAGGAAGCAGTTTGTATAGCGATGGTAGTAGTAGTAGTCTTGGACTTGAGCAATTAATGAGCATATGAAAAGAAAACGTCCAAAATCCGAGAAAGATGTTGTGGCGTCAAAAACAAAAGAGCGGATGTTTACCGAATGATAGGTGCACCATTGTTTCGTGACTAATTCACTGTACATGACAAACCGGAAACGATTTGATTGGTTACTTCCAGACACTAATGCGCCAATGAGACAACAAAAAAAAGAGCAAACGGATCCCCATTGATGAAAGATGTGAGAATGTTTCCAGACGAAAGATTCAATGGAAACTGGAGATTTATCTTAGTTTGATATTATTCTTGGCTAAAGAAACGGACTTATTCTGAGGTAGATGTGTGTGAGTACGAAATGGAGGAGCTATTAGAGATAGCTAAAGAGAAAGAGAGGTATAGAGATGGCGTCAAAGTAAGATTGAGAACGCGAGAGTGTGAAAGTAACACAGATTGAAATAGAAATTGAAAGAATGATGGAAGGAATGAGTGAAAGAAAAAGGAGAATATTGAGAGAGTGAATAAAATCGATAGAGTGATAGGGAGAGAGTAGAAAATTGAAAGCGAGAGTAGAAGAGAAATAGGGAAATATGGTAGTAGGAGAAAGGGGAGAATAGGGGCACTGAATATGAGGAAAAATGTATTATAGGAGGATATGAAAAGAGTAAATAATTATCTAGGGCTTGGAAATTATTACTTGAATATATATATATATATATATATATATAATTATAAAATATTTTATTTTTTATTCATTTTTATTTATTTATTTATTCTTTATTTATATTTTATTTTCTATTTATTTATTAATTTATGTATTCTTTCTTTATTTATTTTCCTGTTAGTATAACAACTCTCGCTGAAATTTTTAAGTGATGACATGTACATTTCAGTTGACCTATATTATTTTGCCCTATATATATATTTTCGCGCCTTTAACATTTCCTCTCTGTGTCAGTTATTTTATATTTTGTTTTTAACTTTATCATCTTTTTTTTCCTCTGTCTCTTCCATGATCTTTCTTATGTATTTTTATGTCTCGGAAGTAGAGTGAAAAGCATATTTTATTTTTCTTCTATTAATATTATTGGAATCTTTTCTTTTTTTCCTTGTACACGTTTTTGTGAATTATTCCATGGATTTCTGCCTTTGGATTATTATGGACCATTTTCTTCCAATTACGGGATTTCCCTGGATTTTACTTGTACAAATGGAAATTCTTTTAACTTTCTTGAAGTTTTACATTTGGATTTTATCGCCACTCGATTTTTTATCTTCCACCAGACTATCCATTCATGTGTAATCACTTTTTTCACCATATTCCCTCTGCTGCGTATGGACGCTATTTTGCTTTTCAGCACGATTATTGAAAATAGTTTTTGGAGTGGTTGTGGATATGGAGAAAATTATACGAAAAGAGAAGTTGATACAACCTGGGTAATCCATTATCGAGAGGAGTCCAATGTCGTTCGGGGTTATAAATCCAGGTGGGCAGAAAATAGGCCCATGGGAGAAAGCGATATTCCCATATAGCGAAAGCGTATTGTTCCTTATTGATTTTTTCGAAAAGTATAGGTGGCAGCCTTATTCGTTATTGCGTTGAGTGTGTGTTGGTTTCAGTAGTCCAAATGCTTTCTCAGTGTTGACAAAGTGTGCCCGAAATTGTGTAGATATGCCATTCCATTGTAATTATCCCCGTGAGTAATAGAAATTGAGCATTGAATTAAATATGCAATGAACTTCGAACTCAATAGTGTAGATAGCAAAATAATCCCGGAGATATTCAGAACGGTGTGTTGGACGGCTTGCTTCAAGTGTGAAGCTCTGTAGAAAGATAGTTCGTTTTCTTGTTTATAGTGGGTGAGGGAAGCCTTTTAGAT